>NC_092227.1:86409011-86421511 GCF_036320965.1 Panulirus ornatus
GTGTTCTGCCGTGTTCTAGCGTGTTCTGCCATCATGAACATCCACCCTCACATACCACTACTGTTCTGCATAGCAGCCATCCGGATCACCCACGTATCATTCACATCCCACAGGCTCACATCTTGGTGTGCTCTCACGACCGGTGGGGTGGGGGCCATACACACACACACACACACACACACACACACACACACACTTTACCTCCTCCTCCACGGAAGAGAGAGAGAGAGGGGGTCTGGGAGAGAGTGAAGAAGGGAGAGAGAGAGAGAGAGAGAGAGAGAGAGAGAGAGAGAGAGAGAGAGAGAGAGAGAGAGAGAGAGAGAGAGAGAGAGCCACACACCTCACGTCCACTTAAAGACAGACGTCCGGAGGTTTGGTCGACCCTCGAGGACCTGGCGGGAGGGAAGGGGGCGGTGTGAGGAATATACGAACGAGACTGAGGGAGTTGTCATCTTGGTGGCTACCGGCCTGGGGAGTGAGGGTGGGATGTAGGGGAAGGGAGAGAAGAGGAAGAGGAAGAGGAAGAGGAGGTAGAGGGAATACGGAGAAATGAAAGATAATAGGAGACATGATGGTATATTACAAGGGTATCTGGGGGGTCAAGGGTCGCATTTGTTGTCAAAGATATGGTAAGGAGAGTTAAGCAGAGGGAACCACACACCCGACCACTACTCCCTCCGGCTCAACAGCCGATGGAGAAAAAAGGATAAGAGGGAACGCCATGTGCTACTAGAAGTGCACTGCCACGGAAGTTTTATAGGGAAGTGCAAAGGTGAAAAATCCCCAACTCCAACGAACTCAGAGATAAAGATAATTTTCTTAAACAATTTAAATCTTTTTATCTAAACTGATAAAAGAAAATTAACTGATAACAGATATCACCGTAGCGTTTGTCTAGCCTTAATTTCAATGCAATAACTTCTTTTCAATCATTTTTTTCCACCGTTTTTCTCTGGTCGTTGAACCACTCAAATGTTGGGAAAAAAATCCTACGTCGTTTTGTCGAAATTAATTAATGTTTTGAAAACTATCATATCTTCCAGAAGTTTGAGTTTTTTTTTTTTAAAAGAGAGAACAATTCGAGGTTGGCGAATCTTTCTCCTTATATAAGCCTTGTTTCTGAGGGGCCAGAATTGGTTTTGTTGCTCTTCTCTGACTTCGTTCGAGTTCTCCTCCGCTTCCAATCAGGTTTGGTGACCAGGAATGAAGAGCGTATGCCAGCTGAGGTCTGACCACGGCGTTGTGAAGGGTGACTTGCTGTATCCTTCGAATTATGGTTCATACATCTAAGGGTTGTAGAGGGATAGCTACTGTATTATTCTATCTATCGTTTATAAATCAGGGATTTTGGTAAAGGGTGGCTAATGTATTCTTCATTATATGGTTCATACATTAAGGGATTCGTAAATGGTAAATATTGTATTCTTCCATTTATGAATTACATATTTACATATGAAGCCTTGCATCCCAGTGGCTTTATGATAGACAAGTAAGCATCGTCTACCGTATTTTACTGCTAATGAACCCAATGTATTTTTCCTCTAATAATTGTTTACTGGGCATTCTCAATCCTATATGTTTAGCGCTAAGTGTAGCACTTGACATCTCTCCCACCAATCCATCATGATCTGTCTATGTCACTCTAGATATGTTGATGAAGGAGAGAAAACACAAGAGTATGGCCTGAAAAAAAATAAGAAAACGGGATGAGAGAGAGAGTCAAAATTTGGGAAAGACATGGGAAAGGAAAACGGCACAGGAGAAAACGGGAGGACAGCAAATGAGAGAAGATGGGTTGATGTTGTGTTCTGAACCATTCTCTGTATCATCCCTAGCTATACATAAGCTATGCATCAACCTCACTCGCATAGACACGTGGAATACATGCAAACATACATATTTGAGTATACATTATTCAGACACAGTTATATACATACAAGTACACAAAGAAACACTTCGACAGCCAGTGTGTGTGTACATTCTAGGCCATACAGGCGTAAGCCACATTGTTTATGGCCGGGACAACAGGTGTGTCAATAATGACGTACATACGTACACACACACACACACACACACACACACACGGTAGGTTGTGGGGGGAGGGGTAGGGGACACATGGCCGAGGGGGTGACCCGCTCTTGCGTCACCCAATACATCACCCCTCCCACAACCACTGCGTCATCCCTCCCGCAACCACTGCGTCACCCCTCCCACAACCACTGCGTCATCCCTCCCACAACCACTGCGTCATCTCTCCCACAACCACTGCGTCACCCCTCCCACAACCACTGCGTCACCCCTCCCGCAACCACTGCGTCACCCCTCCCACAACCACCACGTCACCCCTCCCACAACCACTACGTCATCCCCCCAAACATACACACCAGTCATTTAAAATCCTGACCACCACCACCACATCCAACCACCACTACCACACACCACATACCAGGGCTAGCCCAACATGGTACCAGGCCCGGCCCTACGTACTACCAGGCCCTACATGCCACACACATGGTACCAGGGCCGGCGCTACATGGTAGCAGGGTCAACCCTACATGGCACCAGGTCTTGACCTACATGGTACTAGGGTCGGACCTAAATGGTACCAGGGCCTACCCTACACGGTAGCATGACCTACCCTACATGGTACCAGTGCAGGTCCTACATGGTACCATGGCCTGCCCTGCATGGTACCAGGGCCTTGCCCTACGTGGTACCAGGACCTTGCCCTGCATGGTACCAGGACCTTGCCCTACGCGGTACCAGTGCAGGTCTTACAAGGTGAAGGCCTGCTCGTCCTCAGGTCAGACCAACAAATGTTTCTTTCTCACAAACTCCTTCCCCCCCTCAACCCCTCCAACCCCTCCAACCCCTTGGGGGGGTAAAAAGGGGGGAGGGGGGGGACTCCTGCCCGCGGCCAAGAGAGACAAACAATTAGTTTTTCATACATTTTTTTCCCCGCCATTTATTGTACCAAAGGGAAAACGCAGGAATATATGTTTCACGGTCAAAATATTTCATCAAAACAGCGAGCTCCCCTCCCCAGCACACCCACCTCCTCTCCCCTCCCATCCCCTTCCCTCTCCCCATCCCTCCCCTCGCGGGTGAGAAGCAATAACGGCAAAATATGAAAAAAAAAAAAAAACCGAGCGCCCAACACAATACTCGATGTTTCGATGGTCCAAAGTTGGAGGAGGAAAATGTTATATTACTTCGTTAGTCCAAGTGTGTCACACTCCGTGACCTGGGCAGGAGGAGGAGGAGGAGGAGGAGGAGGAGGAGGAGGAGGAGGAGGAGGGGGGGGAGGAGGAGGAGGAGGAGGAGGAGGAGGAGGAGGAGGAGGAGGAGGAGGAGGAGGAGGAAGAAGAGGAAGAGGAGGAGAAAGAGGAGGAGGAAGAGGAGGAGGAGGAGGAAGAGGAGGAGAAAGAGGAGGAGGAAGAGGAGGAGGAGGAGGAAGAGGAGGAGGAGGAGGAAGAGGAGGAGAAAGAGGAGGAGGAAGAGGAGGAGGAGGAGGAAGAGGAGGAGGAGGAGGAGGAGGAGGAGGAAGAGGCATTGCCGACGACCATAGCAACGACCTGTACCAGGTCCTCCTCACAACCAACAGCTGGTCGTAACAAGCCATCAAGAAGGACACCAACCACTCACAACACCTGCCTGCCTGCCTCCTGCCCAGAACCCACAACACCTGCCCATATGATACCTCGCTCCCGACCTGTTGTCTCTTGGCTGCTGACACACACACACACACACACACACACACACACACACACACAATGAATCTTGCCTCACCTTCCAAGTCCCAAGAGTCCCACTCTTTATGAGGCTTCTGCAGCACCCAGGGAGCAGGCCACGTCCACCGGTCGGGAGACCATAGGTCACACATTGTTGTGTGACTCGTGTTTGTCTGGGTAGTGTGGCTTCTGATGTATGTATGGGCCGGAGTTCATGACTCAGATGGGAGCATCGCATCCCACTGGTGCAGAACATCCCAGCCCACTGGTGTAGGGGAGCATCGCATCCCACTGGTGCAGGAGAACATCCCATCCCACTGGGAACTATTCAGCACAAATGATCGGGTTCTCCACACATGAACATGCACATGGAAGCGGGGCCACTGATGTACACTATAACTGTCACACAATAAATGTCCCATGATTTATCCTACTTCTTAAACTCTTCTCAGATAACGTATTTGTTTTTTCCCTTGAGAAAGTGATTGTTTCCTTTTTTTTTTGCCATTAATTACGTGGATGAAAACGGGGTCCGTCATAGGTCCAGCAGCCAAACGTTTGTTGTCAAAATGCCAGGGATTCATCACTAGCCTTAGTGGGAGTGTTGTGGTGATGTGCCGGGCCATGTGTTGCACCATCACAGCTCAGACGATGCTCAAAACACTATCACACTAGCCCACACCCACACCACTACACCAGCCTACACCCACACCACTACACCAGCCCACATCCACACCACAAACCCACACACACATACACACACACCACTACTACACCAGCCCACACCCACACCACAACACCAGCCCACATCCACACTACTACACCAGCCCACATCCACACCACAAACCCACACACACACACACCACTACACCAGCCCACATCCACGCCACAACACCACACACACAAACCACTACACCAGCCCACACCCACACCACAACACAAACCATACCCACACCACAACACCAGCCCACACCACAACACAAGCCCACACCCACACCACAACACAAGCCCACACCCACACCACAACATAAACCCACACCCACACCACTACACCCGCCATATACCCACACCACACCACGAGCCCACACACACACCACTACACCAGCCATATACTCACACCACAACACTAGCCATACACCCACACCACATGGGGATACACGGGAAGGACAAATATCATTCCATCTGACGGTCTGTGATATGGTTGTATGCTAAGGGAAAGTAATGGCTTCGTAGAATCTAAATTCATACAGACAGACGCATGACTGCAAACCAGAAGGCTACCAGCTCACCTAACCCGCCTCACCCTCGGCACAGCAGCTAGAAAGGTGACAGTTATACACTGCGCCGTGTTCTATGGAGAAGGTATACTACCCTGGAAATTCTACAGGAAAGTGAGACTGTTTAAAATAAACATATTCTGATCTTAAGTCGGCATCCGGGTGTTGATCTGGGACGGAGACGCCAATTCGAAAAGAATAATGACGTTTAAACATATGCATATTACAGTGTTTTTCTTCAATTGTCCTATGTAACTTTCATTAATTCATCATATTATTTGTGTTGCTGTGACCTACACGTACTGAGAGTCTTCGTCTTGACAACACTTGGTGATACGTTATCCCAATGCTCTCTAACTCTCCTGACCTTTTTTTTTGGCCCTAAGTTTGTGTTCCATGTTCCTTTGATCTTCATGCTCTCCTATCTGGTCACTGTGTTACTGTCCTGACTTATGATGCCACAATTAAGTGTACTGAAAACTTTCATCAGATCTCAGACTCAACTTTGTGTTTCCTTCTCTGTCTTCAGAGAGAGATCTGTTTCTTCACATGATTCCTGAGTGACGGAATTGGTTTTGTTGCTATTCACTGTATTCTTTCAAGCTTTCCTTTTGTCTCTGATCAGGTCTGGTGACCAGAGATACACAATGTATGCTAAGAATGAGGTCTGACTCAGGTATTATAAAGAATAATTTTCGTGTCTTTTGAATGTATAGTTTATAGTCAGTGCTGCGAAGTCCAATGTTTTCTTTGCTCTACGATACGCAGCTTTGCACTGCCTTGCGTATTTCGGGGTCATTCCAGATCCATACGCCAAGACCTTTTTCACTTCTAGTGATGGTTTACCAAACATCTGTCATGAGTGATTCACATTCCCATCACCAATAGGCACTACTGAACATGTGTCATGTGTTTGACCAACTCCATCAATTCGTGAATCACTTTGTTTCGTCCAGCAAAATTCCTTTGAACGTTATCTAGTGATGTCTGGCAAAATCTGAAGGTCTGTCTGTGAGTCCTGGCTATGCATCACTAACAGAGATGACCCAAAAAACAAAAAAACATCAATGGACCTAAGAGTGAGTCTTGCGGTACTCCCCGCTTATCATGCCCAGCCAATCAGATGCCTCCAGATTGAATACCCTTCGTCTTCCATTGGTGAGGAGAGCCAGTAAGCGATCCATATGGTCATTCGATCCTTCACCCGTGAGCTTTGATCTTACCTAAGAACCTTTTATGTGGGATTTTATAGAACTTTTTTTTTTGAGGTCTAACTATATAGCGTGAGAGGGTATAATGGCTTCCTAGTTATTTATTATTCTATATATGACTAAAGATCTTTATTTAGATTCACTCAGTATCATCTTGCATTCCAAAATCGATGTTAAGACTCAGTTATTACATTATCATCTTTAACAAAGTGGGTGAGGATTTTATTCATGATAAATGATTCTATCATTTTGTCTTAATATAAAGACGACTGGAGGGTCAGTAATTCGAGGCAAATATATATTTTTTTTCATATCATTTATCGTGTAACTTGACGCTTGACTGACAGGCTTCCAGTGTTTTTTATTACTATCCCTTCTTGTAGCAATTTCATAAATATCTTATTGTTATTTATTAACTAACTTCCTTCAGTAATGTGGATGAAGAGGTGACCTGAATCAGATATGTAATACGGATTTTGACGTTTCTAAATAATCTAATTACTTGATAGCTTTCAATGATGTTACCGGACTCCTCCTGAATAATCAAATTACTTCATAGATTTGAATGATGCTATCGGACTCCGCCTGAATAATCAAATTACTTCATAGCTTTCAGTGATGCTACCGGACTCCGCCTGCTCGAGATAGACGCCTTTGGCGAGGCTGTGTCACTGGGAGTAGAGTCTCGTCCGGGAACTGTAGTCCCTCCTAAGGAGTCTACATTTCCCTGATACTGGATGTAGCGCAGCCTTGGGCTGCAAAAGCCTTTAGAAAAAGGGCCTGGGTAAGACCGGGACAATGTCATAGAAATTTCGACCTGGGATGATTCTAAGTAAATAGACGATGACTTACAACGTCACGTATGTCAAATTTCTGATTTTTCTGTCTTTGAAATTACGTTAAATCAGGAACCTATTTCCTTATTCCCGTCTGTTGTCATGATCATCAGAGAACAAATCGACAGTATCCTTGAAAAATAATCCAAAAATCATATCAAATCCTAAAAATAATTCAAAGAATTATCTTAAATCCGTAAAATAATTCAAAAATTATTCTAAGTCCTTAAAAATAATCCGAAAATTATTTCAAATCCTAAAAAAATAATCGAAAAATTACTTCAAAAATTACTCTAAATCCTAAAAATAATTCAAAAGTTATTTCAAATCCTTGGATTAATTGAAAATTTTTCGAAATCCTAAAAATAATTCAAAAACTATTCTAAATCCTTAAAATAATTAAAAGATAATTATGAATCCTTAGAATAATTCAAAAATGATTCTAAATCCTTAGAATAATTCAAAAATAATTCTAAATTCTTTAAATAATTAGGAATTAATTATAAATCATATCTCAAAAATAGTTCTAAATTCTTAAAATAATTAAAAGATAATAATAAATCCTTAAAATAATTAAAAAATAATAATAAATCCTTAAAATAATTCAAAAATAATTATAAATCCTTAAAATAATTCAAAAATAATTATAAACTTCTTAAAGCTGTGGAGACGAACAAAACAAAAATCTCTTTTCCCGGAGATCAAGTGGTGGCGACGAGGGGGGGGGGGGACTCGTATGGTCCTAATTACACTGGTAATAAAAGATCTTCCGAGTAATTACGGAGGTGGAGTAACTCTTGAGGACGACCTCCACCAAACCCTCAGGGGCCTCTCCTGACACTCGCCTCCACCCCTGTGGTGCAGCAGTTACTTCAGTGGTGAGGGTCCCCCTCCCCCCCCCTTATGTTGCGGTGGCCACGGGGTCTGGGGGGGTACGAGGGGTCATGGTGGCCACGGGTCTGGGGGGTACCAGGGGTCATGGTGGCCACGGGTCGAAGCTAGAGGACCTGCGATGGTGGCCCTGCCCTGCCACGGGTCCTCACACAGAGAGACATTCAACCTGCACGTTGTATGAGTTACCGGATACCTACTGTGTGAGTTACAAGACAATCTCCCATGTCTGAGTTACCAGACAGTGTCTGTATCACCCCTGGCAGGCACTGGCTGGCCTGTATAACCCGTGGCAGAACATGGCTGGCTGGCTATCACCCTGGCCGACACTGGCTGGCTGTATCACCTGGCAGACATGGCTGGCCTGTAACCTGCAGACATGGCGGCTTTCACCTGGCAGACACGGTGGCTGTATCACCTGGCAACCTGGCTGCCTAACCTGCAGACACTGGCTGCTGTAATCAGAGCCCTGGCAGACATGGCTGGCCTGTATCACCCTGGCAGACACTGGCTGGCCTGTATCACCCTGGCAGAATGGCTGGCTGTATCACCCGGGCAGACATGGTGGCCTGTATCACCTGGCAGACACTGGTGGCTGTACACCCCTGGCAGACACTGGCTGGCTGTATCACCTGGCAGACACGGGCTGGTGTATCACCCCTGGCAGACACTGGCTGGCCTGTATTAACCCCTGGCAGACACTGGCTGGCCTGTATCACCCCTGGCAGACATTGGCTGGCCTGTATCACCCCTGGCAGACACTGGCTGGCCTGTATCACCCCTGGCAGACACTGGCTGGCCTGTATCACCCTGGCAGACACTGGCTGGCTTGTATCACCCCTGGCAGACACTGGCTGGCTTGTATCACCCCTGGCAGACACTGGCTGGCCTTGTATATCCCCTGGCAGACACTGGCTGGCCTGTATCACCCCTGGCAGACACTGGCTAGCCTGTATCACCCCTGGCAGACACTGGCTGGCCTGTATCACCCCTGGCAGACACTGGCTGGCCTGTATCACCCCTGGCAGACACTGGCTGGCCTGTATATCCCCTGGCAGACACTGGCTGGCCTGTATCACCCCTGGCAGACACTGGCTGGCCTGTATCACCCCTGGCAGACACTGGCTGGCCTGTATCACCCCTGGCAGACACTGGCTGGCCTGTATCACCCCTGGCAGACACTGGCTGGCCTGTATCACCCCTGGCAGACACTGGCTGGCCTGTATCACCCCTGGCAGACACTGGCTGGCCTGTATCACCCCTGGCAGACACTGGCTGGCCTGTATCACCCCTGGCAGACACTGGCTGGCCTGTATCACCCCTGGCAGACACTGGCTGGCCTGTATCACCCCTGGCAGACACTGGCTGGCCTGTATCACCCCTGGCAGACACTGGCTGGCCTGTAATCATAATAAGCAACCAAATCTTAAATCTGCAGAACACGAAATGGCGAACATTTCACACTCACAAATTCCTGCGCGTCGCGTCCACCACCACCTGATGTATGGTAGGCCAGCGAACTTCTGGCGTCTTCTCTCACATCTACCGAAAGTACCTTCGAATATATTATACGTCTATAATCGTTTATTTCCCGGCAACATTCATGATTAATGTCATTGCTTTGTGGCTTCGTTGTGGGTGTGTTTACCACAACATCTGCCACGTTGTCACGTACTGGTCATAATGCACCGCTCGTCCAGGCTCTGAGGAAAGTGAACTGGTCTATCTGTCTGTGTTTGGATGTGAGACATTTTTTCTTGGACCGACATTTCTAACCCCTGAACACTCCCTTCCAACACACTCGACCTCATCTCTAACCCCTGAACACTCCCTTCCAACACACTCGACCTCATCTCCAACCCCTGAACACTCCCTTCCAACACACTCGACCTCATCTCTAACCTCTGAACACTCCCTTCCAACACACTCGACCTCATCTCTAACCTCTGAACACTCCCTTCCAACACACATCCTATAAACCAACTTTGGGAGTGTTGAGCCCAGCCAGGGTAAGGAGTCATCCACACACGCAGCAGCTGTTACCCCCCTGACTTTCCCCGGGGGCCAGCATTACCTCAGGGGCCGGGATGAGGTGACTCCCCCCTTACCTCCCTCCTCCCCCCTCCCTCCCTGGTCGTGAAGGGGACGTCATCTCAAACTGGATTGCAAAACCCCCTTTACGTCCCTCCTTCTTTCCAGTCCAACCCTCCACATTAAGACTTCATCTGGTGTGTGTGTGTGGTGGTGTCTTGGGCCAGGCATAAGGCTGGTTGGGTGCGATCGGTCACATGCAGGTGGTCGTGTTGGTCAGAAGACAGCTGGTGGGGTTCAGGTGCTTAGGCCCAAGACCAGCTGGTCTGGGCCAGAGCAGCTGGCGAGACGCAGGTGGTCCATAAGGCGCACTTGAGCCTCCCTGATCTGAATGCGAGAAAAGCCTGGAGGATTTTACCTACGATGAAAAATGTTGGAGGTTTTGTGTGTTGGAGAGTCAGGTGTGTATGTTGGAGAAGAGGGGGGTAGATAAGTGTGGTGGAGAGGAAGGTGTGTGTTGGGGAGTCAGGTGTGTATGTTCGAGAAGGGGGGAGGGGGGGTAAAAATAATGTTCAGTGTGTTATCAAAGGTGTTATTCAAAGGCTGATGTTCAGTGCTGTTATCACCTCTGATGTTCTAGCAGATGAATAACTCAATCTTCCGTTCTAACCTTGTCTCCTTCAGCTGGAAAACCTTTTTGGGATCCGCTTCACGCAGCAATCTTCCAGCTGGTCTGGTGGCACTGGTGCACCAAAGATCACTTGACCTGATCTACACATACACTACACTAAGAGGGGTGTAACAGTATACCCTCCGTCTACTTTTCAGTGTAAAGTATATCGTTATATTCACACAAGACAAAGGGTCAACACTGTCCCCTCACGGGATCCAAAACCCAAGACTTTGAACCATGTAAGATTAGGGTTGAATCACGGACATACAACAGAGTCTTGTCCATATCCTGTTAACGGGTGAGTCTTGCCTCTTGCCTGTTAATGGGTGAGTCTTGTCCATCGCCTGTTAATGGGTGAGTCTTGTCCATCGCCTGTTAATGGGTGAGTCTTGCCCCTCGCCTGTTAAGGGGTGAGTCTTGCCCATCGCCTGTTGACGGATGAGTCTTGCCTATCGCCTATTAACGGGTGCTTCCGTTACCTGTTGAAAGTAATAGGCAATCTTTGCTATGACATCCAGTGTTACCATTACACCTTCATGTGCCACAGTAACGTATCAACTCCATGTAATATTTCTCCCAGGATCCCCTGTGGGTTTTCCCTCCTCCCGTAAACTGTGCCACAGGCTGGAGCTGTCGGCATTCTTTGTCTTTTGCACACAGAGGAGGTGGTCCTGCCTGCTCTGGGACCCTCCTGAACCTGTGTAATTATGTGCGTGTTTGTACTGTAATGGGAGGGAGTTGTACACTCGAAGGGCCTTACCTCTTGTACTGTACGGGGAGGGAGTTCTACACTCGTGGGGCCCCCCATCTCTTGTGCATTAAATGTAGGGAGTTCTACACTCGTGGGGGCCCCATCTCTTGAAAATCCTCTACTGTCATACAGTTTCTCAAATTTACATATGCCCTCTGCATCTCTTAATTCTGGTATCATCTTTGTCGCCCTCCTCTGGACCTTCTCTATGAGCTCTTTGTGCTTCGTCATGTGTGGTGACCAAATCAGAGAAGCATATTGTAGTGTTGGCCTTATGTAGGATATGACCAGCTAGCTGAATGTGTCCTTATCCATATACTAGAAAGTTATTCTGATATTTGCTAGCTGACAGATTGTCTCCTTCACTATTCTCCTTATGTGGGCCCTGGAGTTTATTTTCTTTTACATGTTAATCATATTGTTCCATCTCATTGCATTTGCTTGGGTTCAATTTCATCAAACGTGTCTCAGACCAAATTTGGAGTCTGTGTGGGTCTCCTTGTAAGCAGATTGCAATTTTCCTCGCGGTCCATTTCCCTTATGACCTCTGCATCATCTGCAAACATATTCAGGTAGAAGGCCATACCTTCAGGCAAGTCATTTGTTAAGGTCAAGAAGAGTAATGGTCCCAAGAGAGAACCCTATGGCACTCCACTGGTCACTTCGACCCACATGGAGAACGTTCCTCAGACATGCGTCCTCTGTTCCCTTCCACTGAGACATGCGTTTATCCATTGGAAGATTCTCTCTTATATTTCTCTCTGGTGACAGTTTCATAATCAGCCTCACATGCGGTACAGCGTCAAATGCTTTCTGGCAGTCCAGAGACAATACAAGCAACTTATCCTTCTCCTCTGTCTAAGACAGAGCTCACTCTTTCGTAGAAATGATAAGAGGTTTGTTACACAAGACCTCCTTTCCCTAAACTCATGCAGTTAACCACTTAGGTAATTTCTCTTCGGTGGAAAGTCATCCACTTGCTTTCCGAAGATCTTTTCCAGAACCTCACACACCACAGTCGTCAGGGAGACTGGTCCATAGTTCAGCGCCTCTTCCCTGTCTCCTTTCTTAGAGATGGGTATGACGAGTGCCCTTTTCC
>NC_092227.1:86426511-86491511 GCF_036320965.1 Panulirus ornatus
CCACCTGCGCTGTATCTGGCGTGTGATATGACTAACAGGGTCCTCTGTTCATATGTTTTGCGACACAGTGCGTCTATCTGTGTCCCTCTGTACTCACTTCTATGGCTTCTGCGGCGCTGGGGAAAGTTCCAAAAAGGAAGAAGTGTACATTTCTCTCTCTCCGTCATGATGGTGCAAATGGCGCCTGGGAAGCGGGTGGCGGGGGACTGGGATTTCTATATCCCGTTTACCACAGGCGATAAATCCCGTACCTTCCTGGGTGAGTCGGGCGTCCAGGATGGTGGAGCTCCTGGGATGGTGATATCCCAGGCTCCTGGATCACCTGGGAAGGCACCGTCCCACGGTCAGGGAGCTCATGTCCCAGGCTCCTCCTCCATCCCTCAGCTGGGGCTCCGTGACCGTACACCATCCGGCACGGACGTCCGGCCCTCAGGGCCAGGGCAGCTTACAGCATGATGGGTCACGACAGACACGCCCATTGGCTGAGGAGGACCTACACTATAAATCATCCCACGTCGTGAGACAGTGTTGTTGTGGCGTCGTGAGACAGTGTTGTTGTGGCGTCGTGAGACAGTGTTGTTGTGGCGTCGTGAGACAGTGTTGTTGTAGCTTCGCGGGACAGTGTTGTTGTGGCGTCGTGAGACAGTGTTGTTGTGGCGTCGTGAGACAGTGTTGTTGTGGCGTCGTGAGACAGTGTTGTTGTGACGTCGTGAGACAGTGTTGTTGTGGCGTCGTGAGACAGTGTTGTTGTGGCGTCGTGAGAGAGTGTTGTTGTGGCGTCGTGGGACAGTGTTGTTGTGGCGTCGTGAGACAGTGTTGTTGTGGCGTCGTGAGACAGTGTTGTTGTGGCGTCGTGAGACAGTGTTGTTGTGGCGTCGTGAGAGAGTGTTGTGGCGTCGTGGGACAGTGTTGTTGTAGCGTCGTGAGACAGTGTTGTTGTGGCGTCGTGAGAGAGTGTTGTTGTGGCGTCGTGGGACAGTGTTGTTGTGGCGTCGTGAGACAGTGTTGTTGTGGCGTCGTGGGACAGTGTTGTTGTGGCGTCGTGGGACAGTGTTGTTGTGGCGTCGTGAGACTGTGTTGTTGTGGCGTCGTGAGACAGTGTTGTTGTGGCGTCGAGAGACAGTGTTGTTGTGGCTTCGCGGGACAGTGTTGTTGTGGCGTCGTGAGACAGTGTTGTTGTGGCGTCGTGGGACAGTGTTGTTGTGGCGTCGTGAGACAGTGTTGTTGTGGCGTCGTGGGACAGTGTTGTTGTGACGTCGTGAGACAGTGTTGTTGTGGCGTCGTGAGACAGTGTTGTTGTGGCGTCGTGGGACAGTGTTGTTGAGGCGTCGTGGGACAGTGTCGTTGTGGCGTCGTGAGACAGTGTTGTTGTGGCGACGTGAGACAGTGTTGTTGTGACGTCGTGAGACAGTGTTGTTGTGGCGTCGTGGGACAGTGTTGTTGTGGCGTCGTGGGACAGTGTTGTTGTGGCGTCGTGAGACAGTGTTGTTGTGGCGTCGTGAGACAGTGTTGTTGTGGCGTCGTGGGACAGTGCTGTTGTGGCTTCGCGGGACAGTGTTGTTGTGGCGTCGTGAGACAGTGTTGTTGTGGCGTCGTGAGACAGTGTTGTTGTGGCGTCGTGAGACAGTGTTGTTGTGGCGTCGTGAGACAGTGTTGTTGTGACGTCGTGAGACAGTGTTGTTGTGGCGTCGTGGGACAGTGTTGTTGTGGCGTCGTGAGACAGTGTTGTTGTGGCGTCGTGAGACAGTGTTGTTGTGACGTCGTGAGACAGTGTTGTTGTGGCGTCGTGGGACAGTGTTGTTGTGGCGTCGTGAGACAGTGTTGTTGTGGCGTCGTGAGACAGTGTTGTTGTGGCGTCGTGAGACAGTGTTGTTGTGACGTCGTGAGACAGTGTTGTTGTGGCGTCGTGAGACAGTGTTGTTGTGGCGTCGTGAGACAGTGTTGTTGTGGCGTCGTGGGACAGTGTTGTTGAGGCGTCGTGGGACAGTGTTGTTGTGGCGTCGTGAGACAGTGTTGTTGTGGCGACGTGAGACAGTGTTGTTGTGACGTCGTGAGACAGTGTTGTTGTGGCGTCGTGGGACAGTGTTGTTGTGGCGTCGTGAGACAGTGTTGTTGTGGCGTCGTGAGACAGTGTTGTTGTGGCGTCGTGGGACAGTGCTGTTGTGGCTTCGCGGGACAGTGTTGTTGTGGCGTCGTGAGACAGTGTTGTTGTGGCGTCGTGAGACAGTGTTGTTGTGGCGTCGTGAGACAGTGTTGTTGTGGCGTCGTGAGACAGTGTTGTTGTGACGTCGTGAGACAGTGTTGTTGTGGCGTCGTGAGACAGTGTTGTTGTGGCGTCGTGAGACAGTGTTGTTGTGGCGTCGTGAGACAGTGTTGTTGTGGCGTCGTGGGACAGTGTTGTTGTGGCGTCGTGAGACAGTGTTGTTGTGGCGTCGTGAGACAGTGTTGTTGTGGCGTCGTGAGACAGTGTTGTTGTGACGTCGTGAGACAGTGTTGTTGTGGCGTCGTGAGACAGTGTTGTTGTGGCGTCGTGGGACAGTGTTGCTGTGGCGTCGTGGGACAGTAAGAGGTGGAGGGGGGGGGTGAGGGGGGACTGGAGTGGACAACATATGTTAATGATTCACACTCCAGGGTTCAGAACGCCTGGGATGGGACCTTATCTTTCGTCGATCAGTCCTTGTAGGTACCAGCAGGTCAGGTGTAGCTGGGGATATCCCAGCACCGTAAGTCCCAGCAGGCCAGGTGTAGCTGGGGATATCCCAGCACCAGGACCACGACTGGGGTCCCTAGTGTGCTGGGCCACAAGTTATACACCCCACAATACACCAGCACCCGCAACCCAATCATGTTTCTTCAATTTCATAAAATAATGTCTTCAATTTTCACGTCAGACACAAATAAGAACAAAATAATAATAATAATAACTATGATATAAAAGAGATAAATGATACACGAAGAAGGCAATAAACGGGTGTCACCAGCAGGTAACGTGGAATATAGAATATTAATGAAACAATGTCACTATTTCCTGAATATCTAAATGAAATATTCAACGTGTTTGATAACGGTGGTGGAATATTGTCCAGCGCTGTGTGTATGGTGGTCCGTCTGGTGTGTGGTGATGGTGGTGGTGGTGGTGTGTGCAGTGGTGGAGAAGGATGATGGTGGTGGTGGTGGTGGTGGGGGGCGATGGTGGAGAAGGTGTAGACCTTGCATACAGGCTGGCCGGCAGCCTCTCCCTCGCTCACCCAAAGTTTAATTAACCATCTTGATTTTTCGGCTTCGGAAATTGGAAAGGAAACTGAAGTGTTCCTGGGGTGGTGTTGGTGATGGTGGTGAGGGCGTCGGTGATGGTGGTGCACTGGCGTTGGTGATCGTGGTGCACTGGGTATTGGTGATGGTGGTGCACTGGGTACTGGTGATGGTGGTGCATTGGTGATGGTGGTGCACTGGCTGTTGGTGATGGTGATGGTGATGCACTGGGTGTTGGTGATGGTGATGCACTGGTGATGGTGGTGGTGGTGAGGGTGTCGGTGATGGTGATGCACTGGTGGTGGTGGTGGTGATGGTGAGGGCGTTAGTGTAAGGTGGGAGCAAGTTTCTCTCCATTGCACATAGAATCGAATACGACAACATACTCAGAGTTATCAATTTTTATTCTTATGTTCTCTGATTTCCTCAGTATTATTCTACCATCAGGTGGCTGCTCAAACACCAGTTGTCCAAAGTTATGCATTTTATTTCAATCAAGCTTCCGCCTTCACAGAGGCATCATCAGGAATCTACAAAACACAAGGAAAAACTGCGTCACAAAACTAGGATATGGTATGTAAAAGGCAAACAAAATATAAGATAGAATCGGAAAAAAAACCACAGCACATGGCACAAGAAAGTAAGGGAAAACACTAAAAGCGAAATACGTTAACAATACCATGAAGAGTGGTATAAGTTACAATCTAAATACAATATACGGAAATAGAAATACAGAAAAACTTACAGTTGAGGAAATGCAGAAGAACAATATAAAACGAGGTAGGAATATATACAGTCCATCACTGAATACACTAAGTTGGGTTAAGCGAGACCGTTATTGTCCGGATGTGGAGCTGAGGTCAGGTTGGGCTCGTCTGATTCTCTCTGACCTTCGTAACCCAGGACCGGGTGGGTCAGTGACATGTTCCACCTGCCTTGAGATGGTGGACTCAGTAGCTTGTGGCGGGTCAGTGACGTGTTCCACCTGTCCTAAAACGGCATCAGGTCTACGGGCCATCAAACAGCTGTATGGCGGTGGCCATGTTTGTCTGGATGTTGATGACTGGTGCTTTCTCTTTAATGTGAATGGCTTCTAATATCTGTAGTCTCCTACAATCACTGCAACTATTAATGATTCTGGTATTAGTCACTATAATCTCCCTCGTTCATCTCGTTCCACGCTTTTGTTCATGATGTTGTTTGATTCCACTTTCGTGTAAGTGGAGGGAGAGGCGGTAGCTCAGGGTGCAGGTTGTATGTCCAATGTAGGGTATGTGGCGGGGCTGACAGTACTCATATACCACATCAGTATTGACGTAAGCTGTAATTCAAAATGTTTCTTTAATAAGGATACCAACTATTTGTTTACAGTTGATGAAAGTGCCATTTTTGGTAATGATGGTCATTTTCGATAGGAAACTGATCTGCAGAATCCTTCATATTCATCTTATTTCCTCTATATTGAAAGAAATTATGGTGGTTCTTCTTCACGCTGTGAGAGGTTCTCTTTTCGAATTATCTCTTCGACTATTTTTCTCCAACAATCTGTATGTAATCTACACATATAGTCTATGATCCTGTGGATTGCCACTTATCTACAATTTCCCATAAACATACATTCTACGTGAATTTAATCCTTTAATTTCCTCCATCATCCAGTATGAAATTTATCATCTCATCATTTTACCTTTTTCTTTCTAGTAATAACATATCTCATATTTAAGTATCTTATCAGTTACACCCCACATTAATTGTTCTTCAACTGTACATAGCTACATCTAACATCTCGATTCCTGTATACAACACTTATATCCCGCTGTCGTATCAAAGCCTGCTCGTCAGAGATTTAACATCACTGACTTATTTCCAGGTTCGATTAACATGGAAATCAAAAAAGTAAATTGGACGACAATGTGATCAGTGTTATCTAACTTTATACCGATGCAACCAAAGCTAACCACCTCCTTATATTTGGTTAGAACGAGATCTACAATATTGTCTCCTCACACTGGGTCAGGAATCATTTGACTCACATATCAATCCCGAATACAATCGATGATTCTGTTTATCTAGTGGCTATCTATTACTAAATCCCAATCAAAGGTAGGGATGGTTATATCCCTTATAGCTATCGTTCCTTCATTATCTATCGGAGACAACCCCGGTTCTATTGGGTGGGGTGGTCTGTCCAATACACAATAACAATGATCTTATACAAAGGAAAACAAGGGTATTCAAACAGACATGGACCACTGGGTCTCTTCCAAGCTGTTTATGATAGTGGATGAGGTATGGAAATCATAGACCAATGTAGCAACACTAGAAATACGTACAGAATTAAAAATAGACAAATTGTATAAACTTTTCATGTAATTAAGGAGGCGTAATTAACGCCAGTCGTCGATTTGAAGGGAAAATTTGATCAATTCTCTTCTTAAACGTATCTATGGTACTAATTTCAACCACCCTCATTGGTAAATCATTCCATAGGTTAACAATTATAACCATCAGGTCGATACAAATTGTGCAGTGTGCGTCCACATCAGTTCTACGTCATCTGGTTCCATTTGAAGTTTATCTGACCATAACCACACCTCCAGCCAGTTTGTGTTAACCCATCTTTACCGAGATGTAATTCCGCTAACGGATGATTACACAAGATGATTACACATGATTACGTAAGGTTATTCATCAAGATTTCTGTTACCGTTGTGACATCAGGGTCGTCTGAGTGTGCACCACTATCTGTGCCAGCAGTGAGGGTGGCACAGATACTGGAGGCAGGGTTGGTAGTGGTGTTGATGGTAATGGTGGCACAGATACTGGTGGCAGGTTAATAGTGTTGGAGGCGCAGTGGTGGTGATGTTTGGTTGAGGGCGTCACTGGTGGGGATAGTAATGGACACTGGCACTCCTCCTACAGTGCCCAGGTCCTCCTCGTGAGTGCCACCACCCTCACCTCACCCCTGGCACTCCTCCTACAGTGCCCAGGTCCTCCTCGTGAGTGCCACCACCACCCTCACCTCACCCCTGGCACTCCCTCCCTCCCTCACGTCTTGGCACCCGGCCGGGCGTCACTTTCAATTCCGGATCATGGAGGAGGCGTCCAGGCGGCGGGCCAAATTGAGCGCGAATCCCGGGGTGCTCTTGCTGGGACCTGGCCCGCCCCTCCCTCACCCCCTCCGTCTTGTGGTGGTGGTGGTGGTGGTGATGTCCTGTGTCCACCTGATGGTGGTGGTGGTGGTGTTGGTGGTGTCCTGTGTCCACCTGGTGGTGTTGGTGGTGTCCTGTGTCCACCTGGTGGTGGTGTTGGTGGTGGTGAGGCGTGGTCAGCAGGGGGAAGGTGTGGGAACGGGTGGACGAAGGAAGGTGTTGACGTACACAGCAAGATAACACAAAGGATGAAGATATGCCTTATCTCATGACTACATTATTATCATCTTCCTTCTTCCTATCTTCTGTTATCTCATCACATAGTTCTTAATTCTATACTTTCTCTACTATCATCTTCACTCGTTCTCTTGCTGTCTGTCTTTACTACTACCCCCACTCCCTCTCTCTCTCTCTCTCTCTCTCTCTCTCTCTCTCTCTCTCTCTCTCTCTCTCTCTCTCTCTCTAACTTCTTTCGTTTTCTCTCACGTGAGCGTTGTTCCAGCCTGGAGACAGAAGTGCTCACGTAGAGGCCAAGCCATAAGGAAAACAGAAGTTCAAGAGATAAAGAAGAAGAGAAAAACATATTAACTTAAGCGTTTTCGACAAATTGGCAACCTTACCTAACACAATGGACAGTCTAAGAAAAACATTTTTTGAAGGTAAATATCTTCCAATCTTGTCAGTGCAGGAAGAGGAAACATGTCACTCAGGCCCTCACATACTTTGCCAAAAAGGGCCACACAGTTCGTGGTCTGGCTAGTGGCTGGGAGCACACAGGTAGCCAGCCACCTCTCGTGAGGAGAAGCAGGAATAATATCATCAGAAGAGGGAGAGAAAACCAACCCTGAAGCGCACGGTAAGTGGGTCGGGTCCTGTGATAGCAACTGGGGGGGAGTTGATAAGTTGGATGGCTTATAGTAAACTGCATCAAGTTAATAATTTGAGCTAGGGGAAAACTGCTCAGATGTGTGAGCAGTACACATACAAGGACGAATCAGTCCTTGGTATAATTTGAGAAGCTGTTGAAGTACATGTTCTTCGTCGCCTGAACAGGATTCCCAGTTTCTATAAAGGCGGACTTCGGGTTTTCTTACCCTAAATCAGAGGTGGCTCTGACGTCAGGTATGTTCACTGTGATGAGGGTTAAGAAGGACAGAACCAGTGAAGGAGTTATGAGAAAGTTGTGAGGAATTACAGCGACGGGAACAATGCAGGAAGACATTGCGGTTTTAAAGGTGTTGAACCTAATCAACTCACGATCGTCACACTGGGCTCCACCATCCAAATCTGAGTGTGTAGGAGGGAGGGGACGTCCCAGAATGAGGCGCGGGTCCTAGCAGAAACAGCTGGAGCAGATTTGAGAGAAGTGGAAGGGAGGGGAGGAGGGAGGTGTTGAGTCGTCAGGGTATGAGAGGCATTTGCCTGTGGAAGAGGTAAGAGAGAGGGAGAGAGACTGATCCTCAACATCTACTGTAGCTGGACGGGCCAGAGAGGAGAGGAGTGATGAGAAAACAAAGAGGAGAGGAGTCAGAAGCCGAGGAGCTTAAAGACAACATCCTGTTAAAAGCTTCTGCAGTGCCAGAAGGATAAAACATAGGACCCCTGAACTACCCTCAGAAAGGAGGAGCAGACATGGGTTACGACAGGAGGATATCATCAGAGGGGACCTCCCACACCTTGCGAGGACCATACAGACCATCAGAGAGAAGACCCTGAGATTCATGGGTCTTCATGTTCACAGAATGACATACTTTTTTTTTTTTGAAATGCACGAGAAGAAATTACATGAAGGACATGGGAATGATGGATGCATCGAGGGAAGGTGAGGGTGTGTTATCCACGATGGATGAAGAGGCGATGAGAGAACTTGAAAACAACTGCTTTGGTCGGTAGGAGAGACAGCTATAGTATCGCTACTATGAGGGACAGCTATAGTACTATTAGAAGGAGAAACAGCTATAGTAGAATAAGAAGGAGAGACCACTATAGTATCGTTACTACGAGAGACATCTATAGTACTATTAGAAGGAGAGACAACTATAGTAGAATAAGGAGAGACCGCTATAGTATCGTTACTTTGAAAGACAGCTATAGTACTATCAGAAGAAGCGACAGCTATAGTATTATTAGAAGGAGATACAAGTATATTATCGCTAGAAGGCGAGGCAGTTATTGTACTGCTAAAAAAAGAGACAGCTGTAGTACTGTTAGAGAAAGAGACAGTTATATAGCAAGCCATATAGAAAGAGAAACAGCTATAGCAGCCATAGAAACGTTAGAGAGACAGTTATAGTAATTGCTATAAGGTTCAAAGTGAAGGGAAGGGAGTACGACACCTTATTGTTAGGGGCACTTCATCTGAGCCACGACCTGCAGAAGGTACCAGCAGAAGGACATGAAGGAGGTGGTGGTACCGTCTCCTCGTGGTCTCCGTCAAGCCTCAACCATTGTGACGGTCTTGAGGAGCGAATCTGGACAATCGAGGAGTAACATGGGGGTTTGCAGCGTCGTGTGGAGAGCAGGAGGTGCAATAGTGATGAATGAAAGGAGCTGGAAGGGAAGAATTCTAAGGTAAATGACGTTCGAGTTTGGAGGCAAGACATGAACTAGTTGTGTTCCATGGTTTGGGGTAAACACACACACACACACACACTCCTTCTCTGTACCAGAATCGTGATCTGGAGATGAAAGATGAAGACATTAATAAATTCTAGACACTTGCGTCTCCAAGGGAGTTCAGATATCAGCAGAGCTACGAGCTGGATGGTGTTCAGTGCGGGAGAGACCCGAGAGAATACGATTGAAATGTTTGTTAAATAGGATCACTGGAGCTGAGGAGGCAAGGGTTATGAGAGGGGTCGCTACTGCCTCTGCTTTGGTCATCTATCTCGCGGGCAGCTGTGTGTGTGTGTGTGTGTGTGTGTGTGTGTGTGTGTGTGTGTGTGTGTGTGTGTGTGTGTGTGTGTAATATACATCCTTAACCTCTGTTTCAATTCCTTGTATAAACTTTCATCCACTTCCAAGTTTAATACCATTCCATTCCTGTCCTATTTCCCCTGTTCCATCAAAAGGAATGGTCAAAGGGAAGGAGGAGGCTGGCTGACTTTCATGGAGATAAGATAAGACATTCAGAGCCCAGGTGAACTAATGAGAATGACTGGGAAGATTGTAGGTGATAATACAGGAAGCATAACTGGCGGAGGGTGGAAGAGGAGGAACGGAGGAGGGAATAGCAAGAGTTCGAGGAAAGGGAAAGGAAGAGAAGGATAACAATATATATATATATATATATATATATATATATATATATATATATATATATATATATATATATATATATTGGAAAGGATCACACTTTTGCACGTGATCAAGATATTTCCATGAGTCCACGGAGAAAATGAAACACGAAAAGTTCCCAAGTGCACGTTCGTGTAATAATCACATCATCAGGGGAGACACAAAAGAGAAATATAACAGTCAGTTGATATACATCGAAGAGACGAAGCTAGGAGCTCATTTGGTAAACATGTGATTGTCCAAAACATACAACGAGCGTTCATAAACTTATCATTTTACAAATCTTATCAACAATAAAGTTATCTAATTTGTATAGACCATCACTAATATTAAGATTATAATTCTTTGTGTATTTAATAATAGAAGATTCAATGATATTTCTCTTGGTAATAGAGTTAGAGTTAACAACTGAGATGGCGTTACTCCAGTCAATACAATGATCATAGTTTTTAACGTGATTAAACAAGGCATTTGATTCTTGTCCCGTTCTTATACTATATTTATGTTGCTTAAGTCTAACAGAAAGATCCTTACCAGTCTGACCAACATAAAATTTATCACAGTTTCCACAAGGAACTTTATAGATGCAACCAAGAGAATTGTAGTTTTAGTTTTAGTTTTAGTTCTCCCTTTTAATAATAATTTCACTTTGCTTCCCATGTTGCTTAAATCCTTTAATGTAAATGTTGCCTTTAGCTTGACCTGAGGACCTCCTTGCAGGGTCAACCTCGCCACACATTCTTCTGGTGGTCCGCCACCGTTCCCACCGATGAACACGTTCTCTGCCCATTCCCATCTCAGGGGAGGTTCAGACGAGTTACATTACAATTACATTACATTATATTACAATTACACTACAATTACATTACATTACAATTACATTGCAATTACATTACATTATATTACAGTTACATTACTTTACAATTACACTGCAATTACATTAAATTATAATACAATTACATTACATTGCAATTACATTACATCACAGTGTAATTTTCCCCAGTGTTTCCAGAATTAAGACAAGATCCTACATTCCAAAGCTGTTCCGTAACTTCCTCTACTGTAAATTCGGTGGTTCGAAAACGAAATATAATTATTACGATAAAGTCTTACCATCTTGGGTAACAATGCAGCCATCATGCCATCCGAATTTCATAACTAGTTCACTACCCATAAGAGATCACCTAAATATACAAAACAACGCACATGAATACATGGAAATTACATACCGGTCGTAACTTTAAATAGACATTCCAATACAGGGAACTTCCAAAGGTGAATAACACATGAATAATATCAGTGAAGAACAGGGGGGAACTCCAGCGGTGAATAACGCATGAATAACATCAGTGAAGAACTGGGGCTGACCGTGACCCCTCAAGGTGACGTCATCGGTACACAGACGCCCCCATGGCACACAGCTGTGGAACTTGGCAGGAAAAGTTTAGGTGACCCCACATGACCTGCTGTTTCACTCATGGTGACCTCGCACGACCTGCTGTTCCACTCATGGTGGCCCTAAGTGCACGCCCTCTCACCGCCATGCCAGAGTAGAAAGATCACACACCCCTACCGCAGACCAATCTTCACTTGGAACCATTCACTCTCCTCTCTTCCTACTCGTACACATGCTTTACAGCCTTGAAGATCTTGATATTCTCAAGATCTTCCACAAGGCATTTCTATCAACCCTATCAAACGCCTTCACCAGACCCATAAATGCTACGTACAAATCCACCTGTTTTTCTAAGTATTTGCTAACACGTATTCTTCAAAGCAAACACCTGATCCACACATCCTCTATCTCTTCTGAAACCTCACTGCCCTCTCCCCAATCTAATGCGCTGTATATACCCTCACCCTCTCAATCACTACCCTCCCTCACAACTTACCAGGTACACTCAACAAACTTTTTACCACTGTAGTTTTGAACACTCACTTTTATCGCCCTTGCCTTTATACAACAGCTCTGTATATGCACTCGGCCAATCCTCAGGCACCACACAACGATGCATACATACGCTGAAAATCCCTACCAACCAATCAGCAACACAGTTACCCATTTTCCTTGATAAATTCAACTCCAGTACCATGCACTCCAGCCACCCAGCTACGTTTCATCCCACGCAAGGTTTTCAACGCCTCTTCTCGATTGACCAAACCACTCTCAGTGTCTCTCTTACTTCACATACCACCCTACATCTGCCACTCTATTATCAAACACATTCAACAGTCCTTCAAAACATTCACTCGATCTCCTCCTCGCTTCATCACTACCTGTTATCACTTCCCCTTCTGCCCCCTTCACCGCTGTTTCCATATCACACATTATCTACCTCCTTCCAAAATAGCTTATCTACCCTAAGATTAACTGATATGTACGTGCTCATCCCAACTCTCATTTGCTCTCTTTTTCAACCCCTGCACCTTTCTCTTTGACCTCTTGCTTTTTCTTATACATCTCCCAGTCATTTGCACTCCTTCCCTGCAAATACCGTCCAGACACTTATATATATATATATATATATATATATATATATATATATATATATATATATATATATATATATATGTATATATATATATATATATATATATATATATATATATATATATATATATTCATTTATTTATCTATTTATTTATTTTGCTCTGTCGCTGTCTCCCGCGTTAGCGAGATAGCGCAAGAAAACAGACGAAAAAAATGGCCCAACCCACCCACATACACATGTATATACATACACGTCCACACACGCAAATATAGATACCTATACATCTCAACGTATACATATATATACACACACAGACATATACATATATACACATGTACATAATTTATACTGTCTGCCTTTATTCATTCCCATCGCCACCTCGCCACACATAAAATAACAACCCCCTTCCCCCTCATGTGTGCGAGGTAGCGCTAGGAAAAGACAACAAAGGCCCCATTCGTTCACACTCAGTCTCTAGCTGTCATGTAATAATGCACCGAAACCACAGCTCTCTTTCCATATCCAGGCCCCACAGAACTTTCCATGGTTTACCCCAGACGCTTCACATGCCCTGGTTCAATCCATTGACAGCACGTCGACCCCGGTATACCACATCGATCCACTTCACTCTATTCCTTGCACGCCTTTCACCCTTCTGCATGTTCAGGCCCCGATCACTCAAAATCTTTTTCACTCCATCTTTCCACCTCCAATTTGGTATCCCACGCTGGGGATAGGGGAGAAAGTGTACTGCCCACGTATTCCCTGCGTGTCGGAAAAGACGACGAAGAGGGGTGGGAGCGGGTGGCTGGAAATCCGCTCCTCCTTTATCACTTCCTAAAAGAAAGAACAGAGCCAGGAGCCAAGTAAGGAATTTACCCTCAAGTCTCTGTCATCTGTTCTCGAGGCGTCGCTACCTCTCCCACGCGGGGAATGGCGACCATGTATGGAAAACAAGCTATCAAATTGGCCCTTCTCAAAACAGTGTTGGATGTCAGCCCTTACCAATTGTGTTGGTCCTGATCAACAAAGTATGAGTAAGGTCCCCCCACCACCTGATAACAGACCAGGCCCTTACTCTAACAAGTGTTGGTGGGGGGGCCCCCTTAATGATGGTCCTGGCCCTTGTCATTACAGCTAGTGGGGGGGGGGGGGGCACTGATAATGGTCGCCTGCCCTTGTTATAACAGTGATATTGGGGGGAGGAGGCTGACCCCCACCCCTCCCCCCCCTGATAATGAGCCTGGCCCTAATTATAACAGTGGCATGGACCCTAATTACGAAAAGCAAGTCATTACATGCGGAAGGCGACGGTATAAAACTGTAATTAGACCCAATTCTCGTACTGGGAATTATACCAGAAATTACCGTCGGCCCGCAACACAAATTTCTTAATAAATGTGTTGTCTGTACAACACAACAGTATTCCTCTCCGGCGGTCATTATCAAGCTTGTGTTTCGATGTCATGAGGACGGGTCGAACTGCTCCATGTTGCCTGACATTCATGAACTGGTCCAGTACTGGTCATGATGCTGGACTGCTGGTCCAGTACTGGTCATGATGCTGGACTGCTGGTCCAGTACTGGCCATGATGCTGGACTGCTGGTCCAGTACTGGTCATGATGCTGGACTGCTGGTCCAGTACTGGTCATGATGCTGGACTGCTGGTCCAGTACCGTCTTACAGACGTTAATATTGCGGACCACATTGACCCATTTTCTTCCGATTCTTCATCATAAGTCGTCTGCTCCGGCCACAGAAAACGGGGTTATTGTTGAGTACTTCAACGTATACTTAATTGCCTTGTTGAGTAATTATGTGGGTTGTATATGTTCCAGAGCTGTTGTCATCACCATACCCCCCCTTCACCATACATCATCACTACACTTTACATCACTATCATCCCCCACTACACTACGTTATCCCCATCGTCATTACTACACTACACTCCCCCACCATCACCACTACACTACACACTTACCATCACCACTACACTACACACCAACCATCACCACTACACTACACTACCCTCACCTACACTACTACGCTACACCACCATCACCACTACAATACACTCCCCCTTATACATCCCCACCGTCTCCACTACATACCAACACCATCTCCAATACACACCCTCGCCATCTCCACTACACACGTCCCCACCATCTCCAATACACATACCCACCATCTCTAATACACACCCTCGCCATCTCCACCACACACAGCCTCGCCATCTCCCACTACACAACCTCTCCATCACCACTCCACTCCCCCACCATCAGCAGCCCTGGCCACAGAGCCCCGCCACACTACATCATCCTAGGGTTAACACCGTCTATCATGGCAGCAAAACATTCTAAGACAATTTAAACTTAAAAAGCCATTTTGCTGGGTCGACACAACAGATAACCTCGTCTCCTGTTGTCTGTTGTCCTTCACACATACCCTCAGCCCTAGTCTCCCCTCTCATCACTCCCTCCCTCCCCTTCGCTCAACAAACCCTGTAACCTCCCCACTCCCTGTAACCTCCGCACTCCATGTAACCTCCCCACTCCCTGTAACCTCCGCACTCCATGTAAACTCCCCGCTCCATGCAACCTTCCCCACTCTATGTAACCTCCCCCACTCCATGTAATCCCCCCACTCCATGCAACCTCCCCACTCCATGTAACCTCCCCACTCCATGTAATCTCCCCACTCCATGTAACCTCCCTACTTCATGCACCCTCCCTACTCCATGTAACCTCCCTACTTCACGCACCCTCCCTCAGCCAAGACCAAATAGCCCCCCCAACACCTCCTCCCTCAGAACACGACCACCACACCCCCCTCCTCAAGCCACTCCAACCCACCACCACCACCAGCTCAGCACCGTCGGGGGAGGGAACGGAGGGAGGGAGGGGGAGGGAACGGAGGGAGGGGGAGAACAACAAAACACAAGACTGTGGATATTTTCTCCCCCACAATAATAACTCCAACTTGGAACATTTTCTGTCGAGTATTTTGCTGTGGAAAAAATGACCCATAAAGTGTCGTCTGGCACGACTTGTGGCCTGATGAAAACAACGACGACTACACGACTACAAGTTAGGAGGGGGAGGGGGGGGAGGGAGAGTTGGTGGGAAAGGGAAGGGAGGGAGAGCTGGTGGGAGAGGGAAGGGAGGGAATGTTGGTGGGAGAGGGAAGGGAAGGAGAGTTGGTGGGAGAGGGAAGGGAGGGAGAGTGAAGGGAGGGAGAATTGGTGGGAGAGAGGGAGAGGGTAGGGAGAGTTGGTGTGAGAGGGGGAGAGGGTAGGGAGAGTTGGTGGGAGAGGGAAGGGAGGGAGAGCTGGTGGGAGAGGGAAAGAAGGGAGTGAGTAAGGCTTAGAGAGCATATGTGAAAGACAACAGGAGAGAACGGTGTTATCTGTTGTCCAGACCCGAAAACAACAGTGGGACAAACAGGTCAGCAAAACAGAAGGCGGCACCACCTCCTCCTCCTCCCCACCCACCTCTCCCTCTGGCTCAACTATTGCAGGGAAAATACGAGGGAGAAAAAAAATACAGTAAGGGGGAACATACCGCCGTGTACATTACATATGAAAGTGAGAACTGGAAAACATCCCTGAGTAACAATATCTACTCTGCAACTGAGTGCAGAATATGAGAGACGCAGTAAATGGTACACTGGAGTACTTTCCTGATAACAGACACCACTCAAATAACGTTGTCCAGTCTTGAGACGATATAGTCATTGCATCAACCACATCAGGTGGTGTAGTTTATTTCGTAGTTAATTCCAGTGATCCACCACTCTTCATGTGAAAGACTTCAATTCATGTGGAAGACTTCAAGTCCACATTTCTATTACATTTATCTTCTCATCAGTGTTTCTAGCCATTTAGTCTCTGTCTAAAGTGGACAAGTCTTTTATACGTTATAATGGCGATATCTTTTTTAATACTCTGAACACTTCTATCAGATCTGCTTCATATAACTTATCTCTGACTGGAGGGATTAATTGGGATGTTCTTTGAATCAGATTGGGTGACCAAAACTGGATAGAGTATTCCAAATTAGGTCCAACCAAGGTATTGTAATGGGCGAGTATCGTATCATTTTTGTTTCTGCAGTTCATGTCCTTCGCTATGAACTCTAACATCTTACAGGTCTTATTGTATACAATGAGTCATTATTCATTCATCCAACCTGACGCATCAACTACATAATTGTTAGTCAACTACTTTACCTGAGTCTTGGCGCAACGCAGTGGTGTCAGGGAATCGAGAAATGGGTGTATTCAAGTTGATTTCTCTGACATCAAACCGGTAGTTCAGAGTGAGTCTGATGATACTATGATCGCCTTTTTTTGCCTCAGCTCTTCACCGACGTAAGGCGCGAATCTGCTCTCTTGTTTTGAACATTTCTATAGATCTATTCGTATGATACCCTACCCAACCTTGAAACTACCAACGCCATCTACATGCAGTCAACCTTTGTGGGAAACAAACTCATATCTGCAATTAAACTGTCCTATCATAGATCTACTCATCAGCACCTCCACCACGCAGAGGCGTTCCAACTCCACCTGCAATAACCCTAGCAATCTGCTCAGATCCTCTTCCATCGCCCTTATGAAGGACATCTGCGTCCAAAACCTTTCTGTCGCGATCTTAAAACTTGTCTACAAGAGGATTTCCACCGCCTCCAAAAAGTAGTAAAGACTTTCCCTTGTCTTTTCTTCTTCCTGTGCACTAAATCTCTCTCTCTCTATTTCACTTAGGGCCTGGCCTTCATGTGGACGTGTGTCCGTGTGACTGAAACCTTCAACGTACAAGATATACGTGATGATCTTTCCTCGTCAATGTTGTCTTCAGATCTACTTCGAGCGAAGCTGTTGGTCCTCCCCCCAGCCTCAAGGACACCTGGCACGTCTTCCAGCCCAGCACCATTGGTAACCAGGTCCAGCCGCCTCCCTATTCCCATCCCTCTCACAAAAACTCACCATCTACGGTGCCATACTAAAGGGTCTTCCCGACGCTATACACCTGTTCCCTGCTACTATTCCCGCTACTTACCACTAGAATTGGGCTTCGTCCCTTTTCCTAACCACTGGGAAATTATCGCTTCCATCCACTGACGTCTCCACCGAAGCTTTTCCAGTGTATGGATTACCTGGACTCCTTCTTACGTCCTTATTTCTCTCAGTAAAGTCTAAATCTTTTAGCTATAATCTCGCTAAGTCGAACCCTCGCACACAACAACCCTATTTGCTACACCATCGCTAACTAACTTGTTTACACTGATCTCTTTTGATAAGGGGAAGGAAGGGCGGGCTGAGGGTGAGGCAGAATAAACTTGAACCATAGAATAAATCAAACCCTGAATCTTAAGGCAAAATAAACTTGACCATAGAATAAATCAAACCCTGAATCTTAAGGCAAAATAAACTTGAACCATAGAATAAATCAAACCCTGAATCTTAAGGCAAAATAAACTTGAACCATAGAATAAATCAAACCCTGAATCTTAAGGCAGAATAAACTTGAACCATAGAATAAATCAAACCCTGAATCTTAAGGCAAAATAAACTTGACCATAGAATAAATCAAACCCTGAATCTTAAGGCAAAATAAACTTGACCATAGAATAAATCAAACCCCAAATCTTAAGGCAAAATAAACTTGACCATAGAATAAATCAAACCCCAAATCTTAAGGCAAAATAAACTTGACCATAGAATAAATCAAACCCCAAATCTTAAGGCAAAATAAACTTGACCATAGAATAAATCAAACCCTGAATCTTAAGGCAAAATAAACTTGACCATAGAATAAATCAAACCCCAAATCTTAAGGCAAAATAAACTTGAACCATAGAATAAATCAAACCCTGAATCTTAAGGCAGAATAAACTTGAACCATAGAATAAATCAAACCCCAAATCTTAAGGCAAAATAAACTTGAACCATAGAATAAATCAAACCCTGAATCTTAAGGCAAAATAAACTTGACCATAGAATAAATCAAACCCTGAATCTTAAGGCAAAATAAACTTGACCATAGAATAAATCAAACCCTGAATCTTAAGGCAGAATAAACTTGAACCATAGAATAAATCAAACCCTGAATCTTAAGGCAAAATAAACTTGACCATAGAATAAATCAAACCCTGAATCTTAAGGCAGAATAAACTTGAACCATAGAATAAATCAAACCCTGAATCTTAAGGCAAAATAAACTTGACCATAGAATAAATCAAACCCCAAATCTTAAGGCAAAATAAACTTGACCATAGAATAAATCAAACCCTGAATCTTAAGGCAAAATAAACTTGACCATAGAATAAATCAAACCCCAAATCTTAAGGCAAAATAAACTTGACCATAGAATAAATCAAACCCTGAATCTTAAGGCAAAATAAACTTGACCATAGAATAAATCAAACCCTGAATCTTAAGGCAAAATAAACTTGACCATAGAATAAATCAAACCCCAAATCTTAAGGCAAAATAAACTTGACCATAGAATAAATCAAACCCTGAATCTTAAGGCAAAATAAACTTGACCATAGAATAAATCAAACCCTGAATCTTAAGGCAAAATAAACTTGAACCATAGAATAAATCAAACCCCAAATCTTAAGGCAAAATAAACTTGAACCATAGAATAAATCAAACCCCAAATCTTAAGGCAAAATAAACTTGAACCATAGAATAAATCAAACCCCAAATCTTAAGGCAAAATAAACTTGACCATAGAATAAATCAAACCCCAAATCTTAAGGCAAAATAAACTTGACCATAGAATAAATCAAACCCTGAATCTTAAGGCAAAATAAACTTGAACCATAGAATAAATCAAACCCTGAATCTTAAGGCAAAATAAACTTGACCATAGAATAAATCAAACCCTGAATCTTAAGGCAAAATAAACTTGACCATAGAATAAATCAAACCCCAAATCTTAAGGCAAAATAAACTTGAACCATAGAATAAATCAAACCCTGAATCTTAAGGCAAAATAAACTTGACCATAGAATAAATCAAACCCTGAATCTTAAGGCAAAATAAACTTGAACCATAGAATAAATCAAACCCTGAATCTTAAGGCAAAATAAACTTGAACCATAGAATAAATCAAACCCTGAATCTTAAGGCAGAATAAACTTGAACCATAGAATAAATCAAACCCTGAATCTTAAGGCAAAATAAACTTGACCATAGAATAAATCAAACCCCAAATCTTAAGGCAAAATAAACTTGACCATAGAATAAATCAAACCCTGAATCTTAAGGCAAAATAAACTTGACCATAGAATAAATCAAACCCTGAATCTTAAGGCAAAATAAACTTGACCATAGAATAAATCAAACCCTGAATCTTAAGGCAAAATAAACTTGACCATAGAATAAATCAAACCCTGAATCTTAAGGCAGAATAAACTTGAACCATAGAATAAATCAAACCCCAAATCTTAAGGCAAAATAAACTTGAACCATAGAATAAATCAAACCCTGAATCTTAAGGCAAAATAAACTTGAACCATAGAATAAATCAAACCCCAAATCTTAAGGCAAAATAAACTTGACCATAGAATAAATCAAACCCTGAATCTTAAGGCAAAATAAACTTGACCATAGAATAAATCAAACCCCAAATCTTAAGGCAAAATAAACTTGACCATAGAATAAATCAAACCCTGAATCTTAAGGCAAAATAAACTTGACCATAGAATAAATCAAACCCTGAATCTTAAGGCAAAATAAACTTGACCATAGAATAAATCAAACCCTGAATCTTAAGGCAGAATAAACTTGAACCATAGAATAAATCAAACCCTGAATCTTAAGGCAAAATAAACTTGACCATAGAATAAATCAAACCCTGAATCTTAAGGCAGAATAAACTTGAACCATAGAATAAATCAAACCCTGAATCTTAAGGCAAAATAAACTTGAACCATAGAATAAATCAAACCCTGAATCTTAAGGCAAAATAAACTTGACCATAGAATAAATCAAACCCCAAATCTTAAGGCAAAATAAACTTGACCATAGAATAAATCAAACCCTGAATCTTAAGGCAGAATAAACTTGAACCATAGAATAAATCAAACCCTGAATCTTAAGGCAAAATAAACTTGACCATAGAATAAATCAAACCCTGAATCTTAAGGCAAAATAAACTTGACCATAGAATAAATCAAACCCTGAATCTTAAGGCAAAATAAACTTGACCATAGAATAAATCAAACCCTGAATCTTAAGGCAGAATAAACTTGAACCATAGAATAAATCAAACCCTGAATCTTAAGGCAGAATAAACTTGAACCATAGAATAAATCAAACCCTGAATCTTAAGGCAAAATAAACTTGAACCATAGAATAAATCAAACCCCAAATCTTAAGGCAAAATAAACTTGACCATAGAATAAATCAAACCCCAAATCTTAAGGCAAAATAAACTTGACCATAGAATAAATCAAACCCCAAATCTTAAGGCAAAATAAACTTGACCATAGAATAAATCAAACCCCAAATCTTAAGGCAAAATAAACTTGACCATAGAATAAATCAAACCCCAAATCTTAAGGCAAAATAAACTTGACCATAGAATAAATCAAACCCTGAATCTTAAGGCAAAATAAACTTGACCATAGAATAAATCAAACCCCAAATCTTAAGGCAAAATAAACTTGAACCATAGAATAAATCAAACCCCAAATCTTAAGGCAAAATAAACTTGACCATAGAATAAATCAAACCCCAAATCTTAAGGCAAAATAAACTTGACCATAGAATAAATCAAACCCTGAATCTTAAGGCAAAATAAACTTGACCATAGAATAAATCAAACCCTGAATCTTAAGGCAAAATAAACTTGAACCATAGAATAAATCAAACCCTGAATCTTAAGGCAAAATAAACTTGACCATAGAATAAATCAAACCCTGAATCTTAAGGCAAAATAAACTTGACCATAGAATAAATCAAACCCTGAATCTTAAGGCAAAATAAACTTGACCATAGAATAAATCAAACCCCAAATCTTAAGGCAAAATAAACTTGACCATAGAATAAATCAAACCCCAAATCTTAAGGCAAAATAAACTTGAACCATAGAATAAATCAAACCCCAAATCTTAAGGCAAAATAAACTTGACCATAGAATAAATCAAACCCTGAATCTTAAGGCAAAATAAACTTGAACCATAGAATAAATCAAACCCCAAATCTTAAGGCAAAATAAACTTGAACCATAGAATAAATCAAACCCCAAATCTTAAGGCAAAATAAACTTGACCATAGAATAAATCAAACCCCAAATCTTAAGGCAAAATAAACTTGACCATAGAATAAATCAAACCCTGAATCTTAAGGCAAAATAAACTTGAACCATAGAATAAATCAAACCCCAAATCTTAAGGCAAAATAAACTTGAACCATAGAATAAATCAAACCCCAAATCTTAAGGCAAAATAAACTTGAACCATAGAATAAATCAAACCCCAAATCTTAAGGCAAAATAAACTTGAACCATAGAATAAATCAAACCCTGAATCTTAAAGCAGAATAAATCTAAACCATAAAGAATCATCAACACTAAACCATTAGGGTGAGTAAACCTGAACCCATACAGAACACTGAACCCCCCAACCTTCGTTTTCTAAACGAGACAAAAGAAGACGCCAATAAATGGCATATAAAGGAAGCCTCCTGGAGGCTGGTGAAGCCAGGGCTTCTTCTTCTTCCTCCCTGGTCGAGGCGGAGGAAGGTCGTGGGAAACCCTCCACAAGGGTCTCCCAGCTAGACAATCAAGGGCCACAGTCGGACGATCGGATTTCCCGCTTCTCTGGTTCTGGTTGGCTGGCTTCTGCCGGGGTTAGAGTGGCACCTGAGGCAGCCCCCCCGCCCCCCCCTTACTGATCCCTGAGGCCCTCCGTGGCCTAAAGTGACCAAGAAATGTTTTAGAGAGTTTTCAAATCTTTTTTTTATTTCAGGCTTCTGTAGCGCTTGCGACGCTCGTTTTATGCCTTCCTAGACTCTCCTCTTGTCGACCATGGAATGTTTTTATACAAGGGAAACTTTTATATGGCGTTATTCTCCTTGGGTAAGACGGTACGAGCCTCTTGACCACAACGGTACGATGCCTGAGGGAGAAGGTATGATGCTTGAGGGAGACGGTACGAGGCTTGAAGGAGACGGTACGATGCTTGAGGGAGACGGTACGATGTTTGAGGGAGACGGTGCGAGCCTTTGACCACAACGGTACGATGCCTGAGGGAGACGGTACGACGCTTGAGGGAGACGGTACGATGCTTGAGGGAGACGGTACGACGCTTGAGGGAGACGGTACGAGCCTTGACCACAACGGTACGAGCCTTGAGAATAGCATTACGACCCTTGGGTAGGAATGGCTTAGACTTTGAGCCGACCCACCTCAGGATCAGGTCAAAGGTTATAAGACATCTTACTCAAAGGTCTTAAGACCGTATTTAAAAGATTAGGTCACTCATAAGCCTCATGATCACATTAATAAACCATCTATCTTAACATTACCGTTGAGAGGTTATGTACTGGAGTCAACACAACCTCTACATCCACAGGTTCAAGGATCCATCTCTTTTGTTTACCTTCGAAGCTGACCATGGCCGCGCCGTTCCCGCCAAAAGAATGAAATCAGCTGATATTTTTGGCGGGAAATAACTGTGGATGGCGCTGTCAACGGGGCGGTTGCGTCCACTTATATAACTGCCTCACAAAGGTAGTAACTGGTGGAAGGAACTGGTTATTACAGCCACTGGCTACACTGAGCTGCTTAATATATGGACGCTTAGTACACTGATGGCGGCTGGGAGGCTGTCACATCGCTGACGTGGTCGAATTCAAACGTTTGCATCATCAACAATGACCCCCTACGACCCCCCCCCCCCCCAGCTCCAGGTCACTGGCAGAGGCGAGTGAAACGTCAGCTCGCGAAACTTGGACTCATTTAAGAGTTGGTGTAAGTGACGCCTGGATACAAAGGAAACGTCTCTTCAATCGAAGAAACTTGGACTTTCGAGAAGTGGTGATGCAGTGAAACTGGGAGAAGTTTTGTTAATCGAAACATCGAAGAATTGACGGTGAAGTGAAACTTGGCCATAGGGAAACATTGTGTTACTGAAACACTGACTCAGGGACATCTGTGTTCAGTGTATGTTTGGCAGGGAACCTGTGATCCTGTGAGATTTACACAACCGGTGTTGGTTCAGTGGGACGAGTTCTCCTCCACAACACCTTAAAAGATTCCGTTACCAAACCTACAAAAAATGTTTCATATCAAGCCAAGATTTATTGGTAACGCTCTTTATATTCCTTTAATAATTACCATTAATGAGTTTTGATTATGATGCTTACGTAATTATGCCTCATTATCCTAACTAGCAAACATGGTCAAGGGTTAAATTTGGGGTCGTCTAAAAATTATGGTGGTTTATGGCATCTGGTGTGTGGTGCCTGGAATATTGTCTGTCTGTCTCCTGGTGTGTGCCACGAGCCTGGATTTTCAGAGCAGCTCAGCGTGTCGTGTTTAGGTCGTATGGTGGTCGTTGTACTGAGTGACGTGGTCGTACCGAAACTGAAATTCATTTCAACGTTTGTGGTCGTGTCATCAGTGCTGGTCGTCGCACAACCGTACGATCGAGCGTCCGTCTACGTCTTCGTCGTAATGATGGTCGTCCAATCATAACAGGACCCTGAGGTATATTCCCGTAGTAGTTATGATGGCGGTCGTGGCCATACGTACGACCAGAAGTGGTCGAGACCATACGCACGACCAGAAGTGGTCGTGGCTATACGTACGACCAGAAGTGGTCGTGGCTATACGTACGACCAGAAGTGGTCGTGGCTATACGTACGACCAGAAGTGGTCGAGACCATACGCACGACCAGAAGTGGTCGAGACCATACGCACGACCAGAAGTGGTCGTGGCCATACGCACGACCAGAAGTGATCGTGGCCATACGCACGACCAGAAGTGGTCGTGGCCATACGCACGACCAGAAGTGATCGTGGCCATACGCACGACCAGAAGTGGTCGTGGCCATCTGAGCGTGTGGTCATCTCGACCATCTGGTCTGGGCTGTTCACATCTCCTCCTGGGGCCATTACCATCACCTCGAGATGATACAACATATCTTCCACAACATATCCTTATCTACCAGTATGGTCGAGTCCTCTACAACCAGGGTTGTGACGGATTACTGTCATATCAAGACTGGAATCCCTTCACGCGCCAGGATTTACGGATATGTATTCGTGGCTGAAAGCTTTCTACCTGCCCCCTCCTCCTCCTCCTCCCCCACCCTACCATGGTGGAGCCTTGAGGCGAAAATGGCAAAAAAAAAGAAAAGGATCTCTCTCTCTCTCTCTCTCTCTCTCTCTCTCTCTCTCTCTCTCTCTCTCTCTCTCTCTCTCTCTCACTGTTTATCTTGTGGCCGTTGATCCCTGGGGGAGGATCAGGGCCTGACGGGCTGGTGTGTGTGTGTGTGTGTGTGTGTGTGTGTGTGTGTGTGTGTGTGTGTGTGTGTGTGTGTGTGTGTGTGTGTGGCTGGGGGGAAGGAGGAGGCAAGAGGGAGGCCAGCTACGCTGACAGGTGGAGGCACCACACCACCGCTCTCCCTGCCTTCCCATCTGACGGGTCGGGCTCCGTGTCTCCCCCTCACAAGGGAGGGCGGGCGAGCCTCCCAGCAGCCTCCGGAAGGGAGGGAGGACCTGGAGGAGAGAGAGAGAGAGAGAGAGAGAGAGAGAGAGAGAGAGAGAGAGAGAGAGAGAGAGAGAGAGAGAGAGAGAGAGAGAGAGAGAGAGAGAGAGACTTGGTTGGCTGGTCAGACAGGAGGACACTGTGGGCTATGAAGACATACGTTTCAGAGGCACATCAGCAGAATTTGGGACCAACACCTTATCCTCATCACCAACAAGTTCCCTTACCATGGACACCACACCCTTTCTCACCATCACCACCACTCCCTCCCTCCCTCCCTCCCTCCCTCCTTGGCTACCAATATGCCCTTCCTCCCTCCCTGTCCACCACATCTTCTCTCACCATCACCACCACCACTCCATACTTCCCTGGCTACCATACCCTTCCTCACAACTACCACCCCCTCCATCCTGGCCATCACATTCTGAATGGCGGAATGTCATTGTTCAGTGGTATAACCACTTACCCTCGCCATTTTCGTTCTTCATATATAGCCGTTACAACCTTCCTTTTGAACATTTACATATTTTTCTGAATATCATCATCCTAGCAGCCAGCAATTTCTATTAATGGAATGAAAATGAATGAATTTCCTGGCAACTGTGTATGGTGGCTAATCATCGCACGTCTGGCAACTTCCTCTGCGTGAGCGCGAACAGACAGACAGAGAGAAAACAGACAGACAGACAGGACCGTCTTTTTAGATGAAATGGACAAAAAATCAACAACTGGGTTGAACTCAAGCCTCCATTACCCACTTTCTTTGTTCATATTATCATTATTATTATTATCATTATCATTATTATTATTATTATTATTATTATTATTATTATCATTATTATTATTATTATCATTATTATTATCATTATTATTATTATCATTACCATTATCATTATTATCATCTCTTGATCACCGCATTCCTAAGATCCCTCCAACAAATCCCTCCTAAACTCCTCAATTCCCGAGACCTGCCCCTCCAATCAGCACTCCCAAGAACCTCCAACAAACGCCTCCCAAAGTTCTCAGCTCCAGCAAGCCCTACCCACCCACCCCCCCTTTTCCCCTTTCCCTTGCGTCAACAATCAAGAGAGATTTTCATAGCTTTATCTCCAGCCTCCAGGACTTGGTACCTTGAGCCCTAAGGGTGGGCCACGGGAGAACCTGATTTACAGTAAGGAGGTCAGAACACGCTGGGGGGGGGGGGGGGGGGGGGGGGCGATAGAAACTGACCCAACCAACCTGGGGGTCATTTGGAGTACGTGAGGTTAGGATCCAGAGCTGGAGCCATATGGGGGTTAGTGAGACAAAGAACCTCAGCAAAGCCAAATGGGGTTGGTGAGACATGGAACCTCAGCTGGGGGTCAAGTGGGATTGGTGAGACATGAAACTTCAGCTGGGGTTATGCGGGGTTAGTGAGACAGGGGACCTCAGCTGGGGTCATGTGGGGTTGGTGAGGCATGGAACCTTAGCTGGGGTCATGTGGGGTTGGTGAAACATGGCCTCAGCTGGGGTCATGTGGGATTGGTGAGACATGAAACTTCAGCTGGGGTCATGTGGGATTGGTGAGACATGAAACTTCAGCTGGGGTTATGTGGGGTTAGTGAGACAGGGAACCTCATCTGGGGTTATGTGGGGTTGGTGAGACATGGAACCTCAGCTGGGGTATTGTGGGGTTGGTTAGACAGGGAACCTCAACTGGAATGTGACTTCAGTACTTCATTAAGAACATGAAAACAGTAAGAGAGTTGCTTGAATATAAAAAAAAAAAGCTGAAAATTCAACTGGTTGTGTTTACTAACTACCATGTACGGACTGCAATAAAGTTTACTTGGGACAAAGTGGAAGAGAACTGAATATGGAATATAACAGCAACAGTCTAGTGTTTCTGTTGGGGCAAGACTTAATTGCTTTCTACCCCTGCATATGCGAGACTTCTGCCACCCTATTCACTGAGACAATGCTTAGAAAAAAAATTCTATATTATGATTCAACCGCAGGTAAAAACATCAGATAATCTAGCATCACTGAACACAGCTCTCATAATGATCTCATTCAAGTCATGTACAAAGCTGTTCGTTTCATCATCAAAAGAAGTGTCAACAAGTACAAGTTTATGAACTAAATTCATGACCTGACACCTGCCTTTGGTGACCTGACCCTTTCCCTTGACCTTTACGCCTGACCCCTCATCTGACGGGGTCAAGCGCCTTGCATGCCACACACACACACACACACACACACACACACACAAGTAAATCTATAAAGGAGTTAATCAAACTGTTTATATAAGAAAAACATTAAGAAAAATTATCTCGAACCAAATGTACTCACGTGGATTTCAACGTGTCATATATCCACGTCATACATTTCTACGTGCAATACACGTTCTATACATCAGCTTTACGTAATACGTCTTGAACAACAGATAACGTATCATCTGGGGGGGGGGGAGCTGCATGACGCCTGCAACTTCCAGCAAGAGCATGACTCTACTCTCTGCATGACTCTATTCTCTGCATGACTCTACTCTCTGCATGACTCTGCTCTCTGCATGACTCTACTCTCTGCATGACTCTACTCTCTGCATGACTCTACTCTCTGCATGACATTTGGCATAAATTTCTTACATTTTTTCTCAGATATATTTTCCCCCGTTGTCCTGCTCAGTATGTTCATTATATATATATATATATATATATATATATATATATATATATATATATATATATATATATATATATATATATATTTTTTTTTTTTTTCTTTTCTTTTTCTTTCAAACTATTCGCCATTTCCCGCATTAGCGAGGTAGCGTTAAGAACAGAGGCCTGGGCCTTTGAGGGAATACCCTCACCTGGCCCAATTCTCTGTTTCTTCTTTTGGAAAATTAAAAAAAATGAGAGGGGAGGATTTCCAGCCCCCCGCTCCCTCCCCTTTTAGTCGCCTTCTACGACACGCAGGGAATACGTGGGAAGTATTCTTTCTCCCCTATCCCCAGGGAAAATATATATATATATATATATATATATATATATATATATATATATATATATATATATATATATATATATATATATATATATATATATATAACTGAGGGCATACGTACAGACTGAGAAATTCTTTGTCCTCAGTGTAAATATATTGCGTTGTGGCTAGAGGACAACTGTACACACACACACACACACACACACACACTGCAGCAACACATGTACAACATACTGTACCTTTCACCTCAACCCTTGTAACAGTGTGACTTCCAATGTAATTTGATACATTATTCTGAAGATAATAAAAAAGAAAATGGGGTGGGAGTTGGGGGGGGGGGTGAAATCCAATGTAATTTGATACATTTGTCTAATGATGATCAATAAGACAATGGGAGGTTAACATCCAATGTAATTTGACACAATTTTCTGAAGGGGATCAATAAGAAAATGGGGGAGGGGGGGGCCATCCAATGTAATTTGATACCTCTATCTGGGGGTGATCAATAAAGAAAATAGGGATAAAAATCATTATCAGCCTCATACAATCAACGGAAATCAACACTTATCTATTTCCTCACACTCACTCAGTCATGTCGCGCTGCGCCTCCCACACAGAAATGTAATCATATCATTGATGAAGCTGACATTCCTCCTTCCTTGGATACGACAGAGGCCACAAGGCCAACAAACACGAGATCCATTGAACTGTGTGGCATCAGGATTGTCTGTGTTGTCAACACTGATCCTACCCACGATCAACGAAGCATTATACCAAAACCTCGACTCAAAGCAACTAACTATGAACCAGTTCGAAGCTTCGAACCGAGACATCGAAGCTTCTTCGCGTATTTGGTATAGTTTTTCATCTTTTCTGGTTTCACACAAAGCCAAAAGTGTACCCTAATGCCCCACAGTTTATCTATTACCAGTTAAAACAATACGTAAAAGGAATGAATGTAGAGGGTGGATTAGGCTCCGTGGTGTAGTGGTCAGCGTCGCGGTACATGAACCTCATGGGCCTGGGTTCGAATCCCAGACAGGGGCAAGCAGACGTAGACACACCCCAGGACCCCCCCTCACCTTCTCCCCTCCCCCTGCCTCCCTCCTCCTGTTCCGGGATCTCCGGGTCATCACTAAGGAATTCTTTACAGCCCAGGTGGATCGTAAGGTCGTAAATCTTACCCAGACAGATGTTAGGACCGCCTTAAAGGGAAACATGGCTGGCGCACCCAGCTGGGCCACCCACCAGTATATGTAATTACCGATTTATAATGACCTATTTCTACTGTACGGGAAGGGAGGGGTGGGGGGAGTTATACACTGGTGGTGCCCCATCTCTTGTACTGTACGGGGGAGGGAGTTGTACCCTCGTGGGGCCCCATCTCTTGTACTGTACGGGGAGGCAGTTCTACACTCGTGGGGCCCCATCTCTTGTACTGTACGGAGAGGGAGTCTTACACTCGTGGGGCCCCATCTTCTGTACTGTACGGGGAGGGAGTTCTACACTCGTGGGGCCCCATCTCTTGTACTGTACGGGGAGGCAGTTCTACACTCGTGGGGCCCCATCTCTTGTACTGTACGGGGAGGGAGTTCTACAATCGTGGGGCCCCATCTCTTGTACTGTGCGGGGAGGGAGTTCTACACTCGTGTGGCCCCATCTCTTGTACTGTACGGGGAGGGAGTTCTCCACTCGTGGGGCCCCATCTCTTGTACTGTACGGGGAGGGAGTTCTACACTCGTGTGGCTCCATCACTTGAACATTATCAACGCTCATACTACCTCTTAAATCTATGTACGGTGTCTGCACTAACCATGTCCTCAGTCTGTTCCATTCATCCACCACTCATACAATCAAAAGTATTTCTTTACATCTTTTTTCACAAGTTTCTTGCTTAATTTTATGTTATGTCCTGTGGTCGTCCTCTACCTACACCTGGAAGAACTGTTCACTGTCCCTATCATCAATCTATTTTAAGAACCTAAAAGTTGTGATCGAATCACCCTTATTTTTACTCTCTTCCGAAGTCGGCAGATTTAAAGTCATTATCCTTTCCCTGTAACTCACCACTCTTTATTATCCTCTTTGTTCCCGTCTTCTGGACCTTCTTTGTTAGCTCTTTGTGCTTCTTCAAGTGCGGTGACGAAACCTGAGCAGCATATCCAAGTGTTGGTCTCATGTAGGCTATGAATAGCGTACTGAAGATTTCCTGAACCTAATACCTGAAAGGTAGTGTATTCTGACATTTGCCGACAAACAGGTAATTTCCTTTACTATTCTCCAAATGTGGGAGGTTAGGGACGATGTCCACTTCCAAGTCACTTCTCATTCACACACACAGTCCTGAAGCTTATTTCCTGCTGGATAATAATCATATTGAGGTCTTCTGTCACTCTGTCCCTCCCATCCTCATTCCATTTGCTCGGTTAATTTTCATCAACCATGTACCAGACTAACTTTGGACTCTGTATAGGTCACCTGGCAAGGTGATACAGTGTTCTTCGCTCTTCATTCCCCTCATGACCTCTACATCATCTGCAAACACATTCAGGCAGGAGTCCATACCTTCAGGCGAGTTGTTGACGTAGATCAAGAAGAGTAACGGTGTCAAAACAGACCCCTGGGGCACTCCACTGGTGACCTAGACCCATTTGGAGGACGCTCTGACATGTGTCGCTTTCGTTTTTTCCTTTTTATTGGAGGAATCACCTCGGTGATCCAATTTCTTAATCAGCCTTCCCTGTGGTATACTGTCAAATGCTTTCTGGTAATCAGCCTTCCCTGTGGTATAGTGTCAAATGCTTTCTGGTAATCAGCCTTCCCTGTGGTATAGTGTCAAATGCTTTCTGGTAATGAATAGACAGACACTTTACCTCCGCTTCCCTCATGTGTACGACACAGCTCACTCTCTCACAGAAATCTAAAAGAGGTTCGTTACACATGGCCTCCTTTCCCTAAAAGCGTGTTGTCTTTTAATTAATTTCCAATTTCAAGTAATTTCTCCTCAGCAGAAGAACATCCATTTGTTTTCTGATGATGTTTTCCAGTACCTCACAGTCCACACTGGTCAAGGAGGCTGGTCCATTCTTCAGCGCCTCTTCCCGGTCGCCTTTCTTAGAGATGGCCATGACGTTTGGGCTGTCCCATTCCTTTAGCACTTGGCCTCTTTCTCCAGCGACATTTTGAACAGTATTTCAAGAGGTCTGTCTGGTCATCTAACCACATCTTCAGCACATGGTGAAATTCTAGCATGACCATGGGTCTTGTAGTAGGGGTCAAAACCCTTCAGTAGCCTGTTCATGTCTTTTATGGATATGCAAATATGTGTGTGTGTGTGTGTGTGTGTGTGTGTGTGTGTGTGTGTGGTGTGTTCTAGCCATGACGTCACAACCTGTATCACTTAACACATTACTATGTACTTAACCTCAGTACTGTGTGCTCCCGAACTTTCCTGCAGAAGTACCTTGACATCATCTTGTTTACCTAACGTGAACGAACTCGACCAGAAAACTGTGAAGAATTGAACGAAGATTGGCGAAACCAGGCGGTATGATAATCACTAAATCGTCGTACGGCTGGCAGCGCAGTTACTGCATATAAAGCCCGGGATGACGCGTGGCGCCAGTTGTCTAGCAGAAACTCTCGTACACTGAAGACCGCCTTCTCCGCGCAATAGACCTTGTAGTATATATGATTATAGACCAGTATAATAATCATATATAAGTAATTATATACTAGGAGGACAGTGAGTGTCGTACCTACCTCCCCGCCTCTCTCAGAAGAACTTAAAAAAAAAAAAAGAAAAACAGATCGAGTAGCATCTGAAAACCTGACTCAAGGCACGTCTTGCATGATGAATTTAACTTCTCTCCTATTTTTTTTTTTCCTCCAATTTTCATCTCAAAGTTTTTAATGACTTCTCTCTCTTCCCGCGCGAACCCTCAGCCCAGCATCTCCCTCCTGAAGTGATCATGCGGGGTAATTATGACCAGATGGGTGCGCCACGGATGTAACGATCATATATCGCATTGTGTGGTGTATCTTACGACCACAGTCATTACTGATCATAATTATGATAACTGTTGCTCAAGATTTATCAATGATCATAAAAGCAATTATCTTCATCATCATCATCGTTTTCTATGCTTGTAACAACGCTGTGGGTAGAGGATATGACACACTTGATGCTGCTCCTCCCCAGGTGGTGCTTGGTTAGGTGAACTCCCTCACCTGGGGTCAGGTGCCTGGTCAGGTGAACTCCCTCACCTGGGGTCAGGTGCTTGGTTAGGTGAACTCCCTCACCTGGGGTCAGGTGCCTGGTCAGGTGAACTCCCTCACCTGGGGTCAGGTGCCTGGTCAGGTGAACTCCCTCACCTGGGGTCAGGTGCCTGGTCAGGTGAACTCCCTCACCTGGGGTCAGGTGCCTGGTCAGGTGAACTACCTCACCTGGGGTCAGGTGCCTGGTCAGGTGAACTACCTCACCTGGGGTCAGGTGCCTGGTCAGGTGAACTCCCTTACCTGGGGTCAGGTGCCTGGTCAGGTGAACTCCCTCACCTGGGGTCAGGTGCCTGGTCAGGTGATCTCCCTCACCTGGGGTCAGGTGCCTGGTCAGGTGAACTACCTCACCTGGGGTCAGGTGCCTGGTCAGGTGAACTACCTCACCTGGGGTCTGGTGCCTGGTCAGGTGAACTACTCCACCTGGGGTCAGGTGCCTGGTCAGGTGAACTACCTCTCCTTGGGTCAGGTTCCTGGTCAGGTGAACTGCCTCACCTAGGGGGGTGGGGGTCAGGTTACCACACCTACAGCTTAGCACGACACTGCAAGCTACTGCAGTACCAGGTACTGTCCCTGGTACTGACCAGGCTAACATTTATGGTGACACCAGTACTAGGTACTGTCCTTGGTACTGACCAGGCTAACAATCATGGTGACACACTGCCAGGTACTGTCCCTAGTACTGACCAGGCTAACAATCATGGTGACACACTGCCAGGTACTGTCCCTAGTACTGGCCAGGCTAACACCGAGAAGAGAGCCAGGTATACAAGTAGTACTGGTACCACTAGTACCTACAAATGTACCAGGTGACAGACGCCAGCTAAGTCCTTCACGTTGTACCTGGACAAGGGAACCTGGTGACCACACTCGCCTGGCTCAGGGTCTCTGGAGAGAGAGAGAGAGAGAGAGAGAGAGAGAGAGAGAGAGAGAGAGAGAGAGAGAGAGAGAGAGAGAGAGAGAGAGAGAGAGAGGGGGGGGAGAGAGAGAGAGAGAGAGAGAGAGAGAGAGAGAGAGAGAGAGAGAGAGAGAGAGAGAGAGAGAGGGAGAGAGAGAGAGAGAGAGAGAGAGAGAGAGAGAGAGAGAGAGAGAGAGAGAGAGAGAGAGAGAGAGAGAGAGAGAGAGAGAGACTGCCTATATACCCGCCTTGCATGAGGTCTTACCATCTGGCATGAGTTGTTTTTGGGTGCATCCACACACTACAACCCCACATAACAACTGACACTACAACCCCACATTACAACTGACACTATAACCCCACACACACACACACACACACACACACACACACGGGTCACGTAAGAGTGAGGTTAGTGTTGACCTGACGACCTCACCTGCGTGTTCGTGTGACCCACAAACCCTGGGTTGTATTGAGAGAAAACATCAGCTGGTCATCACCTGTTGACACGTGTGTAATTAATAGTTAAGTAATACACGTGTGTAATTCATGACTTCAGAATACACGTGTGTAATTAATGATTAAGTAATACACGTGTGTAATTCATGACTTCAGAATACACGTGTGTAATTAATGATTAGGTAATATACGTGTGTAATTAATGACTTAGGAATACACATGTGTAAACAAATGACTAAGAAATGACAGGGAAACAAAGTAAACATGTCTGAGTGATTTAAATAATATCTTTGTTTCAGTAATATTAAATCAGGAAGGAACCCTCAAAGGTGTTTTAAATGGTCAATATCAAATCCAAGCGTCGTAAATAATTACCCTCACCTGGTCAAAGACATTCCTCTGTGGTGCGTTGTGCTCAAAATACTCACATGTGTATGCACGTACGTATGTATGCATATATGTATGTATGTATGTATGTATGTATGTATGTGTACTAGCGTGCGTGAGTGCACGTATGCACGCACACACGACCACATGTATGCACGTACGCACACGTCCGCATGCATGCACGTACACATGCACTGATGTATACAGTCGATGACTGAATTGCATGTAAGCAGTGGGGAGTTTGGGACGTAAGTGGGCCTTTTTTCCTCACTGGCTATGTAACAAGTGGCGACACGTGTGACAGTGGTCACACTTGGTGCCAGTGTTATGTGATGAGAGACACTGAAGAACATTGTTCTCTGTGAGACCCAGACACAGTTCATAACATACACACACGGTCGTTGAATATCATCTTAGCGAAATGTAATTTGATTTGATGCTCGAACATCATCCTCGCGAAATGTAATTTGATTTGATGCTCGAACATCGTCCTCGCGAAATGTAATTTGATTCCATTGATCAATTTTTTCTTTTCTTACGCCAGGGAGGGTTGTATACTGCGCACGCCTAACCCTTCCAAGGGCGTGAGATACAGTAATTACATACATAATGTATGTATGGTTTCAGCAATACACAATACTATGACTATTCAAATATGGTAAAAGAAGATTACAACAGTTGTAGAACAACGATTGCACTACGTATCACAAGATCTATAACCGAAATAAGAACAATTTACAACCGGCGAAAAGTTATGATACTTCTCAAATATTCGAGGCAGAATATCGTGTTGTGGAGGGAATACTCGCACATTCTCTGGTAATATTGGGTCACCACCATTTCTGAAGTCACTGACCTTCCAGGTCAATAATGCTGGAGAGTCAGGGAATTACCCCGTTGGCACCACAGTTTACCCCCCCCCCCTAGTTTGATCATTAGGAACGGAGGGGTAAATTCCTCAGAACGCAACGTGATGGAAAATGGGAGGCAGTGGAGGGGAAGCTGTAGAAAACTGTGTGTGGGAGGGTTAGGTGGGTTCCGATTTTTTAAGGGGTGACTGAACCATGCAAGTCGACCTTCATCATGATATAACACCAAAGATAATAACTTTGTTCAGGAGGCAGGTCAATCCATCTCCTCTTGCATGACCCCCACTTCACATTTACCCCACACGAAGCAATAAAGAAATATAAAGAAAAAGATTATTTTCCTTCTTTTTTTGTGAACGATACGATGAATTAGACATACACTAGTTCGAATCTGACGTCTGGTCATCGCACTTGAAGGTATGTAGAGATGTGATACAGAAGATCGAGAGTAGAGCAACTAAAAAGATCATACCTGAAATATGAGTTACAGGAAGAGTACAGGAGTACAGAGGATATGAACATGCCCCATCATGCATTACAGAAGACTTCAGCGAGACGTGTGACTGAATTTTTTGTAAGTTCTGAAGGGAACGTACATGTGGAGGGTAAAACACTTCTCTGAAATCATCTAAGTTACAGCGAAGTGAGGAGAGGTTATACAGCAAACAAAATGAGCAAGACTTGTTAGAAAATACGTCAATAAGTACTTTTTAAAGTATAAGGGCCTTGGGTGAGTGGGATAAGTTCATGAAACTAATTTCAAAAAATATATAGAAGTTTAAGATAATATATTGACAAAAGAGAGTTTAAAATATGTAGTTCCAACTGTAGAACCCCATCCCAGTATCGTAATACACACACACACACACACACATACACACTCACACACACACACACACACACACACACAGACATACACACGCATGCACATACACTTACACATACACACACACACACTCACACACACGCACACACACGCACACACACACACACACACACACACACAAATAAACAAGCACTTCACAATAAAACCCATGAATATAAATACGTCGTTTAACAAAAACACGATTCATGTTCAGCAAACAAACTATGTATCTTCGTTACACGAAGCAAACAGTGGAAAATACACGTGTGTGTGTGTGTGTGTGTGTGTGTGTGTGTGTGTGTGTGTGTGTGTGTGTGTGTGTATGAAAGTACACACGCCTGCATTCTCTCTCTCTCTCTCTCTTCTCTCTCTCTCTCTCTCTCTCCCTCCGTCAGAGGTCCTCATTCTCCATTAATCATCAGGATCGTTTGAGATCCCCCTGCCCCAGGGACGTAGGCCGGCGTCGTGGATCATGTGTTCACTTGTCGTCTTGACAGTGTAAGTATCGTGTGTGAGTGTGTGTCTGGAGGCAGGGCGGGGCGGGCGGGGCTTCCTCCTCACCCTCCTCCTGCAGGTGGCGCAGTGGGCTTCCAACTTTTGTTTGTGTTGTTTAAGTGGTTCTCCCGTCGTGTCCAGTGGGCCAGGGCGTGCGTTGGGAGACACCTGCCAAACACTGAAGGAATTTCAGCTTCACTTTCCCAGTGTTAAGGCTACCATCCCCCCCTCCCCCCCTCTTCCTCCCGCCCCGCTAACCTCCCCTCCCCCCCTAAGCCTCACCTGCCCAGTATTAAGGCCCCCCGCCCCACCCCCCTCCAGCCTTACCTGCCCAGTACAAGGGGCTTAAGCCTCATCTTACAAGGTAAAAAAAAAAATATTTGGATTACTATAACGAAATTATATGACTTTCTCTCAGTAATGTCTTATCTAAACCTTTTCTGTCTGTCTGTCTGTCTATCGTCTGTCACCTGTCTCATACTGTCAGCTGGTCTTCCGTCTTACAGCGTCGTCTGTCTAATACCGTCTCCGTTGTGAGTGGCGTGTGTGCTGGGTACAGCTGTACCCCAGCGTTGGTTGGTCTGCTGTAACGTTCTGGGTGGTTCGTCAGTGTGTGTAACATATGGTCTCTCCTGTTACGTTACTGTAGTGGCAGCGGACCACTGGTGACCAGACCACAGTATACTGTGGCGATCGTGTGTGTGTGTGTGTGTGTGTGTGAGAGAGAGAGAGAGAGAGAGAGAGAGAGAGAGAGAGAGAGAGAGAGAGAGAGAGAGAAGAGAGAGAGAGAGAGAGAGAGAGAGAGAGAGAGAGAGACCAGACCAGACCAGACCAGCCAACAGGCCACAGAGAGGAATGCGGAGCCACAAGAACAGAACAATAACAAAAGTCCCACGTTGGCCTTGGCCTAGCTGGGTTTAAGACGCGGTTGGGTCGGTGGGTTGGGTGGGTGGGGGGTGGGTGGGTGGGTGGGTGGGGGGGTGGACGCGGCGTACTCTGCCTCCTGGGGAACCAGTGACGTCACGCGGGTCCTGAACAACAATCAGTCAGGAATGTAAACGATGGTAAACAACATCAGACCTCTGGATGGCGGCCCTCTCTCTAAGGCGTGTGAAAGTGAGGGTGGACGGAAACTTGGCCATCTCTCTCTCTCTCTCTCTCTCTCTCTCTCTCTCTCTCTCTCTCTCTCTCTCTCTCTCTCTCTCTTTCATAACTACACGTCTCTAACGCAAGACCATAAACACACACACACACTCCGTTACAACCATAACATCACAGCCATCTTGTGAATCGTACGTCACAACACGACAGCTCAGTCCACCAGTGAGAAAGTGGGAGTTCCTCTTCAAAAGATATACCGGAGCATCCGCTTCTAAGAAGCTTTGCCGAGTGTAAGCAAGAAAATGATCCCTCTTTCCTGCACGGGAGCGCTGCCCCCTCATACCTGGCCAGGATCCTTGGCCCTACACACCTGACTGTCAGGTGTGTAGGGCAATCCGACGTAGGAGAATCTCATAACGCGATCTCTGGCCCTCACTCACTCGCCCCAACACGACAGCATTGGTCCAATTTTTTTCTCCCTCTCTTGTCCATATTCCTTTACTTCCTGCTCCCGAAAACGGACTGCTTGTGTGTGCCCCCGCGCCCTGCCCCGCGCCCCTTGCCATCACCTGGACCATGTGATGATCGGTAGGCCTATGCGTCCTATGATCACTTTGTGTGGCCGTGTTGACAACGCAAGGGTAGGACGTGGTGACGTCTGCTTCGTTCTCTGCAGGGTTAAATTGCAGTGGAGTTCATTAGAAAAGAGGGGTGGTGACTGTATTGTTGACTGGTTGGTAAGGTTATTTAATGTATCTATGACTCATGGTGAGGTGCCTGATGATTGGTGGAATGCGTGCATAGTGCCATTGTACAAAGGCAAAGGGGATAAGAGTGAGTGCTCAAATAATCGTTGTTTAAGCTTTGGCACTCAAGGGGGTGAGCTGTTGCGATGTCTGTCTCTTTTCTTACACCGCTAAGCTTTGGAACTATTTACGATTACAAATCTTTCTTAAAACCTACAATTTGATTACTTTTCAAACAGCAGTTATCTTTTTCCCTCCTCTTTCCTTACAGGTCTGTCTCATTAGATCTTTGCTATTCCATTCATGGCCTGACTTTGATGAGGAGTTTGGTCTGTGACCAGGAACTTGAATATGAAGAAAAGGAAAATTACTCAGCCAGTCACACCTCTACACTCAGCCAGTCACACCGCTACACTCAGCCAGTCACACCTCTACACTCAGCCAGTCACACCGCTACACTCAGCCAGTCACACCTCCACAGTCTCTCCCATCACCAGATAATTACACCACCCGCCAGGCAGCAACACCCCACACCGTCCAGGGCGCAGCTGGCTCCTGCAGACATCTGAATACCTACACACACACACACACACACACACACACACACACACATACACACACACCACACCACACACACACACACACACACACACACACACACACACCTCACTAACTGATATGCAAATCAGCCTAAGATTAAATTCCTCAATGGAAACACAAAGAAAAACATGAGTGTTTCTAAGGATCTCGCGCCCCACAAGTGTAGGGAGAGGTGGGCATGACGGAGACTCGACATTGTTGTTCGTATGTGGCCACGTTTACCTGTCGACCACCTGAACGGTGTGGCCAACCTGGCCACATGTGCCTGGAAGGCTGGCCACGTGTGCCTGGGAAGGTTGACCACGTGTGCCTGGGAAGGTTGACCACGTGTGCCTGGGAAGGCTGGCCACGTGTGCCTGGGAAGGTTGACCACGTGTGCTTGGGAAGGCTGGCCATGTGTGCCTGGGAAGGCTGACCACGTGTGCCTGGGAAGGTTGACCACGTGTGCCTGGGAAGGCTGACCATATGTGTCTGGGAAGGTTGACCACGTGTGCCTGGGAAGGCTGACCACGTGTGCCTGGGAAGGCTGGCCACGTGTGCCTGGGAAGGTTGACCACGTGTGCCTGGGAAGGTTGACCACGTGTGCCTAGAAAGGTTGACCACGTGTGCCTGGGAAGGTTGACCACGTGTGCCTAGAAAGGTTGACCACGTGTGCCTGGGAAGGCTGACCACGTGTGCCTGGGAAGGTTGACCACGTGTGCCTGGGAAGGCTGACCATATGTGTCTGGGAAGGTTGACCACGTGTGCCTGGGAAGGCTGACCACGTGTGCCTGGGAAGGCTGGCCACGTGTGCCTGGGAAGGTTGACCACATGTGCCTGGGAAGGCTGACCATATGTGTCTGGGAAGGCTGACCACGTGTACCTGGGAAGGCTGACCACGTGTGCCTGGGAAGGCTGACCATATGTGTCTGGGAAGGCTGACCACGTGTGCCTGGGAAGGTTGACCACGTGTGCCTGGGAAGGCTGGCCACGTGTGCCTGGGAAGGTTGACCACATGTGTCTGGGAAGGTTGACCACATGTGCCTGGGAAGGCTGACCATGTGTGCCTGGGAAGGCTGACCACGTGTGCCTGGGAAGGCTGGCCACGTGTGCCTGGGAAGATGAACACCAGCACAGTAGGAACCTGGTCTCTGGGAACCACTTAACCTTCAATATGCAACATTATTTATCATACAGTGAAGGCCACAACGACATCAGGTGCGGAGGGCCACGTTAAGGGGTTCACATGTAGCATATTGTGAAGGGGTCGTGGAGTGCCCTTCCTGGAACACGACTCGATTCCTCACTTCCCATCAGACACACCACCTTGTGTGTGTGTGTGTGTGTGTGTGTGTGTGTGTGTGTGTGTGTGTGTGTGTGTGTGTACCTACTTGTACTGTACGGGGAGGGAGTTCTACACGTGTGGAGGGCCCCCATCTCTTGAACATTATCTACTATCAAACAACTTCTGTTTGCATTCAATCCTTCTTCATTCAGGCCCATTCTATTCTCCCATCACTCACATGTTCTAAAAAAAAAAAATAAACTTCTTTACATATTTCTTAATAAGTTTCTTACTTAATATCAAGTTTCGTCTTCTACTTGTTCTAGCCTTACATCCATCACAGAACTTAGCAACGTCTACGTAATCAATATGGCTTAAGACTATAAGAAGAAAATGATCAGGTCACCCCTCGCTCTTCTCTCTCTCTCTCTCTCTCTCTCTCTCTCTCTCTCTCTCTCTCTCTCTCTCTCTCTCTCTCTCTCTCTCTCATGATGGACAATTACAAAGCTCCTTATCTTTCCCTGTAACTCAGATACCAATGTTATTCCTCTCCTCTGGACTTTCTCCATTAGCCTCTTGGACTCCTTCAGGTGCGGTAACCAAACCTGAGAGACATAGTCTTGTTCTGGCCTGATGCATGATATGAACAGCGGGTTGAATACTTTCTTATTTCCTTCTTATTTACGAACCTGAACGCAGTTTGATATTTGTCAGTAAACAGTTGGTTTCTTTGAACTGCTTCCCCCCCCCCAAGATGGAGCTCTGACATGTCTGGAAAGACGCTGACTCCCAAGTCTCTCTCTCACTCAAACAAACTCCAGCAGTTTATTTCCTGTCAGATGACATTCATACCGAGTTCCCCCCTTCCCCCTCCCCTCATGATTCATCATTTACTTTATATTTCTTCGGGGTGAATTTCATCAAGCATATATAAGACCAACTTTGGACTCTGTTGAAGTCCCCTTGATGCAATCCACTTCGCTTCTCACTTCCCTCATGGCCTATGCATCATCTGCAAACATATTCAGGCAGAATTCCTTGTGGCAAGTCATTCACTTAAATCAAGAAGAGTAATAGTCCCAGAATATAACCTTGTGGCACTCCATTGACTTCGGTCCATTTAGAAAAGGTTCCTCTGCCTTGTGCCCTTGGTTACCTTCCATTGAGATAATGTTGTATCCAACGTAGGAATCTGCCCCTAGTTCCTGCCTGGTGACCCAGCTTCTTAATCAGCCTCCTATATGGCTGTGTCAAATGCTTTCTGGCAGTCCATATACATACAATCTACCAAGCCTTCGCTTTCGTCTGGTACAGAGCTCCCTCTCTCGTAGAAATCGAAGAGGTTAGATACACACGACCTCCCTACCTTGGAACCATACTGTCTGTCAACTTGGTCATTTCTCTTCTGCAGGATACCGCTCATTGTTTTGCTGATCATCTTTTCCAATACCTCTGTGAATCAACGCCTCTTCGCAGTATCTTCTCTCTATCTGTCTCTCTCCTCTCTCTCTCTCTCTCTCTCTCTCTCTCTCTCTCTCTCTCTCTCTCTCTCTCACACACACACACACTCCCCGCGAGGATGACAACTCTAGAACGTAATTTCATCTCGTTCCCGGACTCTTGTCTTCTTGTGAGACACAAATATCCATTAACAAATTAACTCTCAAATGACATCAGCCTGTGTCTGTCGCCTCCACGGCTCCTCCCCGGGTACGTCTGTCTGTCTGTCTGTGTCGGGTACGTCTGTCTGTCTGTCTGTGTCTGTGTGTCTGTCTGTCTGTGTCTGTCTGCCACACACACTCTCCGCTGACGGTGTCACAATGAAACAACATTACGGTCGCCAGAGATTGACCAGAACGAACCCTGTTTTCCTCTCTCTCTCTCTCTCTCTCTCTCTCTCTCTCTCTCTCTCTCTCTCTCTCTCTCTCTCACGTCGATAGGTCAACGGTCATATAACAATGAGTGAAATAAGTCTCCATGTGTCCGTAGAGTTGACACACACACACACACACACACACACACACACACACACACACACACACTCTCTCTCTCTCTCTCTCTCTCTCTCTCTCTCTCTCTCTCTCTCTCTCTCTCTCTCTCTCTACAGATCTTCAACAAACTTTCAAAAATCCTCCAACACGTTCCTCCAAAACTTCAACTCTTCATCTAATGTAAAACATCCCTTCAGTAACTCTCCAACACTTCTCCAACTCCACAAAAAACAAATACAGTATCCCTCCAACACTCGTCTAACAGCTCTCCAACACGTGTCCAACAGCCCTCCAACACGTGTCCAACAGCTCTCCAACACTCGTCCAACAGCCCTCCAACACGTGTCCAAAAGCCCCCCAACACTCCACCAACTTCAAAGGAAACCTACAACATCCCTCCAACACGTGATCAACAGCCCTCCAACACTCCACCAACTCTTCAACAAACCTAGAATATCCCTCCAACACGCGTGCAACTCGCACTGAGTATCACCAACAATGCCTCGTAGCACCTACCACAACACCTACAACCACAACACTGCCTCACAACACCTACAACCACAACACTACCTCACAACACCTACAACCACAACACCTGGCAAGGATGATACATACGTGTATGGTCTCCATCAGGAGCATTACCAAGAATGGCGAGCTTCGAGATGCCTCGTCTCACAGGTTTTCATTCACAAAAATAAAAGAAAAATCACCATTTTTTTTTTAATTTTTTCCCCTTTGGCTCAATAAATGTTCAAAACGAACGTCATCAACTTACATATATATACATATATGTACCTATTAGTATCATGTTCAAAACGAACGTCATAAGCTTACAATCATATTCATATCTATTTTTATACTTAGTCGCTGTCTCCCGCGTTAGCGAGGTAGCGCAAGGAAACAGACGAGGAATGGCCTAACCCACCCACATACACATGTATATACACACACGTCCACACACATTTAGATGTTACTAAATATTCGTCTTCATTATATTTTCACAACTTCATTATAAACATGTGAAGTATGGATAATCCACGCCAGAGGGTTTCGTCATTATCTTTCTCTTCTTTTGATTCAACTGTGAGTCTGTATCACTAATACGTCCCACCCATCCTTCCATCCTTCCATCCACCCATCCTCCCATCCTTCCATCCTCACATCCTTCCATCTTCCCATACTTCCATCCTCCCATCTTCCCATCCTTCCATCCCCCATCCTTCCATCCTCCCATCCTTCCATCACTTCGTAAAGGAAGAACTCGCCCTAGGGGTACGGCAGACCGAAGCCTCACTAGCAGATTCGAACCCTCTGGTCTAAAAGGAAGCCTCAACAAGAAACCCCCCTCCCACCACCACCCCCCACCCCCAGACGACGCTACCACTGACCTGAAACACAGCAGACCGTGAAGCATACAGACCCCTCTGGTCCGAATCAGACCCCCTCTGGTCCGAATCCATTTTTTCGAAGGCGCGTTCCGAGCTTCGAAATTTTGACTCTGGATATTCTTTTCTGGAAAGGATTCGCCGCACAATGGTTGCTGAGAGTTACTGAACGGGAGTTCAAAGATTCTCGAGACAGTGGCTTGAGGCTTCACGGCACAGCGGTATGAGAGGGTCCACTAGATTGTGATTCCAGGTTTCCTGGAAAAGTGGTTCCAGGGGACAGCCACGAGGGCCAGAGACCTTGCCAGACGCTACTGTGGTAACTGTACGTTTTTTGGGGGGGAGGTCTTGAAGTGTCCAGCAGAGTGAGGTTGTGACCTATGAACATCACCAGCACTCAACACTGACGGTCTGATCCACGAACATCACCAGCACTCAACACTGAGGGTCTGAACCATGAACATCACCAGCACTCAACACTGAGGGTCTGAACCATGAACATCACCAGCACTCAACACTGAGGGCCTGAACCATGAACATCACCAGCACTCAACACTAACTGAACTTGTACATAGTGGCCAGCAAGGGAGACTTTCTTTACTACATATTTCATAAACCATCAACGTAGACTTAGCGGATCTCTTAGTTCCTTATCTGCTCAAAGCTAATTCCCTGACCAGAGCTGTCAAAAGCATATTATAGCATGCAGTGTTGACACCACACACACACACACACACACACACACACACACACACACACACACACACCACCATGTCAGGCAGTGCGCCAGCGACGCCTGGCAGTACAGCTACGTCACTCACATGCGAAGCGAATGATAAAAAGAAATTACATCTTTTTTATATTTTCATGAGAGCTTATCTGCTTAGCAGAGAGTAGAGAGAGAGAGAGAGAGAGAGAGAGAGAGAGAGAGAGAGAGAGAGAGAGAGAGAGAGAGAGAGAGAGAGAGAGAGAGAGAGAGATGGTGGCGCAGTAAAAAAAAAAAGTAAAAAAAATAATTAAAGAACACAGGGATGTATTGTGGAGCCAGAGTTTGAACAAACGCATGAACGAGGAATGAACATAACATGATAAATAAGGAGGAACAGAGGACCGTAAATAATACCAGAGACAAGTCACGTAAGACCCTAAAACCATTCCATGAATTCATGAAGAGTAAACTGCCAGTTAGATGATTAGGTGGTCAGGCTGAAGAACTCACAGGAAAATGATGTTGAAGATGATGATGTTGATGATGTGGAGGGACTGAATCTTGAGTTCAACACTGTGTTCACAATGAGGATAATACGACCCTCCCTCATCACTAAGATGAGTCCGGGTGTGAGGGACTTAACAGGCCATCACCTCGTTACAAAAGGACGTACGTAAGTTAGTGTAAGGTCTCGATCTACAGATAGTGAGTGACCGTGGTGTAGCCTCTCCATATGTGTCAAGTTCTTGTACATGGAATGATGTTGTGGAGGACGTGTTGCCAAATGGCGTGGACGAGAGCAAATGGTCGTACCCATCTCTAAGAAAGAAGATGTGGACTTTGTGCTAAACTACGAGTGAATATCTCTGCTAAATAGCTTCTATAAAACGCTGGAAAAAAAATTCATATTTGTTTGTAAAGGAATAAGCTATCTGAGAGTAAGAGCCGATATGGGTTCCGGAAGAAATGGTCAGACAAAACCAGTGTTTCAGACTTCTATAATAGGATGAATACCGTTGTAGGCAAAAGAGGTAGGTCTTTTAGACCGTCTATTCTTGTAGCGTCAAAAGACTCACGACCCCATCCCACACAGGAGTGTTGCTGGAAAGATGGATCTACAGGAAGGCATAGGGGAAAAAATTCCTCTCAATGGTCCGAAGATGGATCTACAGGGAGGCATAGGGGAAAAAATTCCTCTCAATGGCCCGATATTACTCTTAGTAAAAGGGAACAAAGGAAGCCTTTATCAAATTGGGGTACAATCGCCACTGGCATGGTAAAGGGGTTAGTGTTAGGGATGTTGCTATGTCTGATCTTTAGTAATGTCTGAATATGTTTGCTGATGATGATGAAGTCATGAGGGAAGTACGAAATGATCGGAATTACGCGAAATGGACTTAATTAAGCAAGCTCCACAGTTGCTTAGATACGTGTTTTGATTAAGTTTATGCCAAGATAATCATGCGTAATGAAGATGGTATGTACTAACAGAAGGTTAGACGTGGCTGTCATCTGGGAGAAAACAAGGTACATGGATCTGTGTGACATACGGGGGTCGACACAGGAATGATTTGATGACAACTTTAAAAATTCTAAGTCAACCTGACAATGATAGTAATAAAGTTTTTTTTCTTTTGAAAGAGAGAGAAACTGAGTGAAACATCAGGATGGAAATACGTAACCAACCTGGCAGATAAGAGGGTAACTGTGGGGTGCTTAGGGGGAGGGGAAGGGGGGGGAGGGTGACTGGGAGAGGAGGTGGGGAAGGGGAGGGAATAAGGTGTCCGGACATACGGCTGAGTGAGGTGGACAGAATGAGAGAGAGAGAGAGAGAGAGAGAGAGAGAGAGAGAGAGAGAGAGAGAGAGAGAGAGAGAGAGAGAGAGAGAGAGAGAGAGAGTCAGTCTGCACTCCAGGCAGCCTAAGAGTGGCAAGGTACACACAACAACAGACCCACACCACACCCGACCCACCTCCACAAACAACAGAACTAGACCTCTTAAACAAAAGCCCCCCTCCTCCTCCCCTCCAACCCAGAGGTGACAACAGAACCAGACCCCTTAAACAAAAGCCTCCCAACTCAGAGCTGTTACCTTCAACTCTCACAAAAAACAATAGACTGGAACCCAATGACAAGACCCCCGGGAACTCGCTAATAATAGCCTGAGACCTTTCAAAAGAATACAGGAATCCTTTAAATAAAACCCTACACTCAAAACAAAAGCCTGGGTCTTATCCAAACAAGCCTTAAATCCCTAAAAAAAAAAATCCTGAAATCCAAAAAACAACAGATTGAAAAAAGTATCATCCTCAGAGGTAACAACAGATCAAAACACGAAAAACACACAACCCTTAAATAAAAGTCTCCTGCCCCGTAAATAATCTAATAAAATACTCGATTACGAACCAAACTACGAAGCAAACAAAACCCAACTTCAAAACCCGATGAAAATAATATAACTGAACGAATAAAAACGGAACAAAAGAAATATAGAATAAAGCTTCGTCGATGCAAAAGGAACACAATCCATATATATATATATATATATATATATATATATATATATATATATATATATATATATATATATATATAACTTCAAGTGCAAAAGACCATAAATATGTAGAACTAGAAATAAAAGACTTGATTTATCCAAACAACAGCTTCCCTCACGCAGTGTCTAACCTGGAACTAGTAATCAGACACACGTAAACAAAAAGCTTGAACTCCAACAACAAAAGCATGAAGCTGTGACCAAAAGCTTGAACCGTAGAAACAAAAGCAGTTGGACTATTCCCGACCCTCTAGCCCCAACGACTCGTACTGGTATAAGCGACTCGCACTAGCCCGAGCGACTCGTACAAGCCCCAGCGACTTACACTAGCCCCAGCGACTCGTACAAGCCCCAGCGACTCGTACAAGCCCCAGCGACTTACACTAGCCCCAGCGACTCGTACAAGCCCCAGCGACTCGTACAAGCCCCAGCGACTCGTACAAGCCCCAGCGACTTGCACTAGCCCTAGCGACTCGTACAAGCCCCTGCGACTCGTACTAGCCTCAGCGAGTTACACTAGCCCCAGCAACTCGCCCTAGCTGCAGCGACTCGTTCTTGCCCTAGCGACTCGTCGTACAAGCCCCATCGACTCGTACAAGCACCAGCGACTCGTATAAGCCCCTACGACTCGCAATAAGCCTAGTAACTCCCACAAGATCCAGCGACTCGTGCAAGACCCAGCGACTCGTGCAAGACCCAGCGACTCGTGGAAGCTTCAGTGAAATGCATGTAAACAAAGTGGCTCGACATCCCATGTTTTCCATTCATATCTAAAAACGGCAACCTAACCCAATACACTCAAACCTAACCACCTCAAAACAGCGACTCTTGAACACCTCAGCGACTCGAACAATTCTCAGTAATTCGTGAAAGCCTCAGCAACTGGTGCGTACCCTGAGCGACTCCTGGTGGCTTCAACGACTTGTACAATCCTAAGCGAACCCTTTCAGGCCCCAGCGACTTGCATAATAAGTCTGAGCGACCTCTGTTGTCCTCAGCAACTTGTAAAAACCTCAACGACTGGTACAAGTCCCAGCGACTGGCATAAGCCCCAGCGACTGGTACAAGCCTCAGCGACTGGTACAAGCCCCAGCGACTGGTACAAGCCCCAGCGACTGGCACAAGCCCCAGCGACTGGCACGAGCCCCAGCGACTGGTACAAGCCCCAGCGACTGGTACAAGCCCCAGCGACTGGTACAAGCCCCAGCGACTGGCACAAGCCCCAGCGACTGGTACAAGCCCCAGCGACTGGCACAAGCCCCAGCGACTGGTACAAGCCTCAGCGACTGGTACAAGGGTCTAACAACCAGTCGTCACACAGTTTACACAATGTAAACCAGTATCAGCTGGTGCGACCATGACAATATTGTCTCTGGGGAAGTCCAGGTTTACCTCACCTCAGTTATGTAAACTCACTCACGCTCCAGCTGCCTTTCCAGGTCTTGCTCACATTGGCTCTCACCCTCGCTTACTCTCACACCTCACTCTCAATCTCACTCACTCTCTCTCTCTTTACTCTCACTGAAGCCAGCCCTTAAAACATACATTGACAGGGTGCCAGGCACCACAGCAAATACTGAGAGGATGCCAGGCGCACTGTATCAGGGTCACAGCCCCCACAGCAAACTGTGGCAGGGTTACAGCCCCCAACAGCACACTGTGGCAGGGTTACAACCCCCACAGCACACTGTATCAGGGTGACAGCCCCTACAGCACACTGTGGCAGGATCACAGCCCCCACAGCACACTGTGGCAGGGTTACAACCCCCACAGCACACTGTGGCAGGGTTACAGCCCCTACAGCACACTGTGGCAGGGTTACAACCCCCACAGCACACTGTGGCAGAGTTACAGCCCCCACAGCACACTGTATCAGGGTCACAGCCCCCACAGCAAACTGTGGCAGGGTTACAGCCCCCTACAGCACACTGTGGCAGGGTTACAACCCCCACAGCACACTGTATCAGGGTCACAGCCCCTACAGCACACTGTGGCAGGATTACAGCCCCCACAGCACACTGTATCAGGGTCACAGCCACCACAGCACACTGTGGCAGGGTTACAGCCCCCACAGCATACCGTGGCAGGTTACAACCCCCACAGCAAACTGTGGCAGGGTTACAGCCCCCACAGCACACTATGACAGGGTTACAGCCACCACAGCACACTGTGGTAGGGTTACAACCCCCCACAGCACACTGTGGCAGTGTTACAACCCTCCACAGCACACTGTGGCAGTGTTACAACCCCCCACAGCACACTGTGGCAGTGTTACAACCCCCCACAGCACACTGTGGCAGTGTTACAACCCCCCACAGCACACTGTGGCAGTGTTACAACCCCCCACAGCACACTGTGGCAGTGTTACAACCCCCCACAGCACACTGTGGCAGTGTTACAGCCCCCACAGCACACTGTGGCAGGGTTACAACCCCTACAGCACACTGTGGCAGTGTTACAGCCCCCACAGCACACTGTGGCAGTGTTACAACCCCCCACAGCACACTGTGGCAGGGTTACAACCCCTACAGCACACCCTGACAGGTTTACCAGCCCCCCCCCCCTCACAGTATATCTTAACAGGGAGTCAGTCCCCACAACACAGCTAACTGTGGTGTTAGCTGATCAGGGATAGCTCGTGACGCCCCTAACCAAACAACCTCCCCTCGACTAACGAGGTCAGGTGATACGGGCCATTAACGAGGACAACCCCAGGTGATTAGGGGGCAACTGAGATGCCCTTATGATACACACAACATAACAGGCGTGTGGGTTATGCAGAGAGAGAGAGAGAGAGAGAGAGAGAGAGAGAGAGAGAGAGAGAGAGAGAGAGAGAGAGAGAGAGAGAGAGAGAGAGACCTTACATCTGACCCTCACAATATTAGGTCGCCTGTAAGACAAAATCATAACACGAGGCGCATGTGATGGTCATAGTTCTCCCGTTAACAGAGTTGTAATCACTTCCTTCACAACAGGTAACGCCCTGTTGTGAGGATTGGATTCATAACAACTTTCCCTCAAGGTAGAAGAACAACTTTTAACCACAACCTGATACTGGGTTAGGAATAATAACCTGGTCTCGCTCCACGCCCTTAACAACATACCATCCGTTAATAACATCAAGATTAACAACCAAATAACTCTTGATATAACATCAACTTTAAATATCACAACTTACTTAACAACCAGGTAAGTGCCACCTGGTCGTGTCACTGCCACTGCCCTTACCAGGTAAGTGCCACCTTTTCGTGTCACTGCCACTGTCCTTACCATGTAAGTGCCACCTGGTCGTGTCACTGTCACTGCCTCTACCAGGTAGGTGGCACCTGGTCGGGTCACTGGCACTGCCTCTACCAGGTAGGTGGCACCTGGTCGTGTCACTGTCACTGCCTTTACCAGGTAAGTGCCACCTGTTCGTGTCACTGCCACTGTCCTTACCTTGTAAGTGCCACCTGGTCGTGTCACTGTCTGCCTCTACCAGGTAGGTGGCACCTGGTCGGGTCACTGCCACTGCCTCTACCAGGTAGGAGGCACCTGGTCGTGTCACTGTCTGCCTCTACCAGGTAGGTGGCACCTGGTCGGGTGACTGGCACTGCCTCTACCAGGTAGGTGGCACCTGGTCGTGTCACTGGCACTGCCTCTACCAGAGCAGGAGAGCCACATTTGACCTAAGAAGGTGTCATTAGCCACATGTGTGGCCAGCAGGTGTACATCCTCCATCACTGCTCCCAACTGAACATATATATCTGTACTACACATGTACACGCTGGATGTACACTCTGTGTACACGTTGGCTGTACAAGAATGTGTACAGGCTGGTCGTAAGATATGTGTACACGCGAGTTGTTCAACCTGTGCATACCCTAGCCGTACATCCCATGTACACGTTGGCTGTACCACATGTGTACTCTGGGTGTACAATCTGTGTACACGCAGGCATGGCAATAACACAGCCAAATCAAAGTCCATACATCCTACACTTCCAATAAAATGTCTAAATTGAACCATGTGGAAATAAACGCATAACAATACATGTTCAACGAAGCAACAGGTTCTGCAACGCTTTCTGCAATCACTAGAGGAACTGTATTTTAGTGATGCCTCACACTGGCGATGCCTCACACTGGCGATGCCTCACACTGGCGATGCCTCACACTGGTGATGCTTCACACAGGCGATGCCTCACACTGGTGATGCCTCACACTGGTGATGCTTCACACTGGTGATGCTTCACACTGGTGATGCCTCACACTGGTGATGCTTCACACTGGTGATGCCTCACACTGGCGATGCCTCACACTGGTGATGCCTCACACTGGCGATGCCTCACACTGGTGATGCTTCACACAGGCGATGCCTCACACTGGTGATGCTTCACACTGGTGATGCCTCACACTGGTGATGCCTCACACTGGCGATGCTTCACACTGGTGATGCCTCACACTGGTGATGCCTCACACTGGTGATGCCTCACACTGGCGATGCCTCACACTGGTGATGCCTCACACTGGTGATGCCTCACACAGGTGATGCCTCACACTGGTGATGCCTCACACTGGTGATGCCTCACACTGGCGATGCCTCACACTGGTGATGCCTCACACTGGTGATGCCTCACACTGGCGATGCTTCACACTGGTCATGCCTCAGACTGGCGATGCCTCACTCTGGTGATGCCTCACACTGGCCATGCCTCACACTGGCGATGCTTCACACTGGCGATGCTTCACACTGGCGATGCCTCACACTGGCGATGCCTCACACTGGCGATGCTTCACACAGGTGATGCCTCACACTGGTGATGCCTCACACTGGTGATGCCTCACACTGGCCATGCCTCACACTGGCGATGCTTCACACTGGCGATGCTTCACACTGGCGATGCTTCACACTGGCGATGCCTCACACTGGCGATGCCTCACACTGGCGATGCTTCACACAGGTGATGCCTCACACTGGTGATGCCTCACACTGGCCATGCCTCACACTGGCGATACTTCACACTGGCGATGCCTCACACTGGCCATGCCTCACACTGGCCATGCCTCACACTGGCGATGCTTCACACTGGCGATGCCTCACACTGGCCATGCCTCACACTGGCGATGCCTCACACTGGTGATGCCTCACACTGGCCATGCCTCACACTGGCGATGCTTCACACTGGCGATGCTTCACACTGGCGATGCCTCACACTGGCCATGCCTCACACTGGCGATGCTTCACACAGGTGATGCCTCACACTGGTGATGCCTCACACTGGCCATGCCTCACACTGGCGATACTTCACACTGGCGATGCCTCACACTGGCCATGCCTCACACTGGCGATGCTTCACACTGGCGATGCCTCACACTGGCCATGCCTCACACTGGCGATGCTTCACACAGGTGATGCCTCGCACTAGTCATGCCTCACAGTGGGAAGTGGTGATGATGCCTCCTCACTGGCGGGGGTAGTAGTGGTGATGCCTCACTGGGGGGGGGGGGGGGTAGTGGTGGTGATGCCTCACTGGCGGGGGTAGTAGTGGTGGTGATGCCTCACTGGCGGGGGTAGTGGTGGTGGTGATGCCTCGCTGGCGGGGGTAGTGGTGCTGGTGATGCCTCAGTGGCGGGGGGTAGTAGCAGCAGCAGTGGTAGTAGTGATGCCGCCACTTGCCTGGTGACCCCCCCCCCCCCCCAACTCTGACGTCATCACAACCCCATCTTAACCTGAACAATAATAGCTGAGCTGAACAACAACATTCCAGCGGACGATGATATATGAACCATTACGATCATTAAAGAAAATGACACGACCATAAAGCAAGTTTTACAATGCATTAGACGTTAGTTAACATGCAAGTTCCACAACCCACAGGTCAGGTCTGAACCAGACGAGGGGGGCCAGGGAATATACCTCCAGGTGCACCTGCTGTGACCTGCTGTGACCTGCTGTGACCTGTGACCTGATCCTAGCCTCGGTAGGGAGCTGTGACCTGCCGTACCTTAGACCAGAGAGAGAGAGAGAGAGAGAGAGAGAGAGAGAGAGAGAGAGAGAGAGAGAGAGAGAGAGAGAGAGAGAGGTACGACCTGTCCACAACATGTAACACACAACCTCGGTCGGTCACAAAGGGTCAAAAACATCCGTTGACCCTCTGCCCACACCAACACCCCCACCAACACCCTCCACACCACCACCCACACCAACACCCACACCACCACCCCCACCAACACCCACACCAACACCCTCCACCTCCTCCCTGACTTTCCATCCCTTAAGGGTGTATCTGGCGCAGACTTCAGGGGTCTCCTCCTCCTCCTCCTCATAACAGCCCGGACTCGACCCAAGCTCCTGAGATGGGTCACTGGTCGACCAAGCTGTTGGAAGCCGCGGTTCGCACGCCCACGTCACCATGACCAGCTGGTGGAGCGCCCTTGTGTCAAATACAAGAATTCCTCCACCCGCGCAGTTCACAGTGTTCCTGATGACCATAATGTCACAACATGAACAGTCTTTTGTTTGGAAAGGTCGAGGCATTTTCTCTGCTCGAGGTCGAGGCATTTTCTCTCCCTGAGGTCGAAGCATTCTCTCTCCTCGAGGTTGAGGCATTTTCTCTCCCTCGAGGTCGAGGCATTTTCTCTCCTCGTCCTCTGTCGTAAGTCGGAACTCGTGGGGTCACATCTTTAATGGTCCTCCATGCACGTCGTGTCACCAAGAGGATCAAGGTCTATTCTGAATCATCATCAGGGAGGAGAAGGAGGAGGAGGAGAGGCAACAGCTGCCTCGTTGGGTTCGTTCGCTGTAGGGATGGTCGTTAGACATTATTGCTCCGAGGTTTATGGCGATGTCCAGCGATGATGATTGATAGCGTGTCTGTACGTCAGGTATTCTGTCCCGTCTTTCTTGGCGTATGTACGTAGGTTTTCACTCTCCTCTGCTGACGTGATGTTCGTCTTTCCTTTACTACCATCCGCAAAAAAAATGATATGAAACTGTGGCTCGTGTTCGCGTCTTTGTCAGATATAAGAATGAGGAACAGGAAGGGAGCAAGTACAGCTCCTTCAGGGGAGTCACAGTTTACACCGTGGAGATGCTGGAAATAACCTGACTCTACAACGGTGTAATATGTCACTCAAAAGCGTCATATGTCCATCCTCCAGTTATCTATTTATCCCCACATTACACCCGCTAAGTTCTATGTCACTGTGGTCATACTGAGCAAATGCTTTGGCCAAGTCTATGCAGATCAACTCAACATTTTTTTTTTCTTTGTGCTCCAGCACCTTTATAATCTATGGTACGTGGTCAAGCCACTGCGCGAGACATGATCGCTAACACTTTAGGACTCTAATGTGGGATGTGAATGCTTGCAGTCCGTCGTATTTCTGGGATGGTTTTGCATCCACCTGGGTGGAGTGGGGCGATGTGGGGGTCAGTTCCAAGTTCCTGGAGACGAGCCCTGAGTCCAGAGTTTTCCTCCAGAGGTTATTTAGTACGTGGGCTGGAGGTGCTCCGCATGTCTCTCTTTCGACACAAAGAGTTCCAGGTGGGTCTGTCTGGCTGGTCCTTGGGGCAGGGTGGGCGGGGGCTTGCTCTCAAAATGGCCCTCTCGGAATTCAGTGGTGAGGTGGTGTGTGTGTGTGTGTGTGTGTGTGTGTGTGTGTGTGTGTGTGTGTGTGTGTGTAGCACTGGGGAGATAACTGGCTGGGGAGAAGTCGGTTGGGTCGTTTATCTTTAAGGTGGTTTATGGCTCACTGAACACGGATTCATAACACCTCTTTAGTGTGTCACTCATCTCCTGGCCCAGTCTTGCCTCACTCCCAAGGTGCCACCTCTTGCCTCACTCCCAAGGTGCCACCTCTTGCCTCACTCCCAAGGTGCCACCTCTTGCCTCACTCCCAAGGTGCCATCTCTTGCCTCACTCCCAAGGTGCCACCTCTTGCCTCACTCCCAAGGTGCCACCTCTTGCCTCACTCCCAAGGTGCCACCTCTTGCCTCACTCCCAAGGTGCCTTCTCTTGCCTCACTCCCAAGGTGCCACCTCTTGCCTCACTCCCAAGGTGACTCCTCTTGCCTCACTCCCAAGGTGCCACCTCTTACCTCACTCCCAAGGTGCCACCTCTTGCCTCACTCCCAAGGTGCCACCTCCTGCCTCACTCCTAAGGTGCCACCTCTTGCCTCACTCCCAAGGTGCCTTCTCTTGCCTCACTCCCAAGGTGCCACCTCTTGCCTCACTCCCAAGGTGCCACCTCTTGCCTCACTCCCAAGGTGCCAACTCTTGCCTCACTCCCAAGGTGCCACCTCTTGCCTCACTCCCAAGGTGCCACCTCTTGCCTCACTCCCAAGGTGCCACCTCTTGCCTCACTCCCAAGGTGCCACCTCTTGCCTCACTCCCAAGATGCCACCTCTTGCCTCACTCCTAAGGTGACTCCTCTTGCCTCATTCTCAGGTGTTTCTTGCCTCCCTTCCAGGCGCCTCCTGTTCCCCTACTTCTCCCAGGATGCTGAAGGGGGAGATGAAGTGACAACTGAGAGCATTTGAGTGAGGAGAGGGAGGGTAGACAGTGAGTGAGGAGAGGGAGGGTAGACAGTGAGTGAGGGAAGGGAGAGTAGATAGTGAGTGAGGGAAGGGAGGGTAGATAGTGAGTGAGGGAAGGGAGAGTAGACAGTGAGTGAGGGAAGGGAGAGTAGATAGTGAGTGAGGGAAGGGAGGGTAGACAGTGAGTGAGGAGAGGGAGGGTAGACAGTGAGTGAGGGAAGGGAGAGTAGATAGTGAGTGAGGGAAGGGAGAGCAGACAGTGAGTGAGGGAAGGGAGAGTAGATAGTGAGGGAAGGGAGAGTAGATAGTGAGTGAGGGAAGGGAGAGCAGATAGTGAGTGAGGGAAGGGAGAGTAGATAGTGAGGGAAGGGAGAGTAGATAGTGAGTGAGGGAAGGGAGAGTAGATAGTGAGTGAGGGAAGGGAGAGTAGATAGTGAGTGAGGGAAGGCAGAGTAGATAGTGAGTGAGGAAAGGGAGAGTAGATAGTGAGTGAGGGAAGGGAGAGTAGATAGTGAGTGAGGGAAGGGAGAGTAGATAGTGAGTGAGGGAAGGGAGGGTAGACAGTACGAGAATCCACACAGAGAGAGACAGGATGAGGATACATAGAGAACGAGGGAGAGAAGAAAACAGGGACAGTAAAGGAAGGGAGGAAGAGGACAGGGGAGGGAAGGAGGGGGCAGGAGCGAAGGGAGAGAAAGGGGTGGGGTCAGCCCTCAGCAGCCCCACACATCAGCGGTGGTGGCGGGCAGGGGTCAGCCCTCAGCAGCCCCACACATCAGCGGTGCTGGCGGGCAGGGGTCAGCCCTCAGCAGCCCCACACATCAGCGGTGCTGGCGGGCAGGGGCCAGCCCTCAGCAGCCCCACACATCAGCGGTGGTGGCGGGCAGGGGCCAGCCCTCAGCAGCCCCACAAGTCAGCCAGGCCAGCATCCAGCCAACAGTGAGGACAGGAACCTAATCAGAAGCCGCACCAGAGAATCCAATACCTTTAATCTCACTCGTGAAACCTCTCCTGACCCGCCTCTGACCACATTGCCACTGTTATTTTTATCATCATTACTTATATTACTGTTATCATTATCGTTATCATTACTCTATATTGTTTACATTACCTATCTATGCTTCTGTGTGTGTGTGTGTGTGTGTGTGTGTGTGTCTGTCACGATGTGCGACACATGTCTGACTCCCGTTTCATGTCAGGGGTCCAGCCAGGGCGGAGCGGCGGTCGAGGTGTGGTGGGGAGGGAGGCAACAGATTGGAGAGTTAGGTAGGTATAAACATGGGTAGATAACATCAAGGGTCAGTTGGGTAGATACAAACATGGGTAGATAACATCAGGGGTCAGCTGGGTAGGTATAAGCAAGGGTAGATAATATCAGGGGTCAGTTGGGTAGGTATAAACATGGGTAGATAACATCAGGGGTCAGTTGGGTAGATACAAACATGGGTAGATAACATCAGGGGTCAGCTGGGTAGGTATAAACATGGGTAGATAACATCAGGGGTCAGCTGGGTAGATATAAACATGGGTAGATAACAACAGGGGTCAGTTGGGTAGATATAAACATGGATAGATAACATCAGGGGTCAGTTGGGTAGATATAAACATGGGTAGATAACATCAGAGGTGAGTTGGATAGATATAAACATGGGTAGATAACATCAAGGGTCAGTTGGGTAGGTATAAACATGGGTAGATAACATCAGGGGTCAGTTGGATAGATATAAACATGGGTAGATAACATCAGGGGTCAGTTGGATAGATATAAACATGGGTAGATAACATCAGGGGTCAGTTGGGTAGGTATAAACATGGGTAGATAATAATACTGGCTTTGTGTGAAGGAAAAACATTTAACATTACTAAGGTCATCGCCAGGATTAGCATGGTGGACGTGGCTGACTGTCCGGCGCAAGTAAAGATGGGAATTTACACTGTGTTACGTCCGCCTTTGGTTCTACGCCCGCCCGCGGGGCACGAGACCAAATTTTGTCAGATCATTATTCCAACATTTTAACTTGCAATAACTTGAAACTAATTGGAGGATGCTTTAAGTTACATCTGACATCCTCTCTGTCAATATAATGAGTGACATTTCCCAGTTTCCAGTCTTTGGCCCACTTCACCTTGACTCTCATTTGTTAAATCATATTTTTCTCTCCAATATTATGGTTATGGTAATATCTATTTGTCGTCTGAGTTCTTTTGGATAACACTCGAGAGGGTCAAAGAGGATCAAATCCTGAGGTGGGGGGACCCCTACCTCATTTCTGGTAGATTTACATTTTCGTGATTCGAACTTGGGAATCACTTTGGTAGCCGGGTCGTGCGAGAACGAGGCCAAGGGTCGTCAGGGCTGGTGTTCGCCACATGCGGGCCACCGAGTTTAACAGTTCGCTCTTAACACAGTCCGTCCGCGGGAAGGAGAGAGAGAGAGAGAGAGAGAGAGAGAGAGAGAGAGAGAGAGAGAGAGAGAGAGAGAGAGAGAGAGAGAGAGAGAGAGAGAGAGAGAGAGAGAGAGAGAGAGAGAGAGAGAGAGAGAGAGAGAGAGAGAGAGAGAGAGCCAAGCAATACCATCCTTACAGACTGTCATTAAACATTGTAATTTCCAACTTTGGGGATACAATATCGGGTTATCGGAGGCGCGGACCGTAAACATGTCGGCACGTATCGGGTTATGCTGCATTGGGGGTGGGGAGGGGGGGGTTGTAAATGGATGGGTCATCTCTATCCACTGGCCTCCTCCTGTGCCGGGGTGAATGGATAGGTCAACTCTATCCACTGGCCTCCTCCTGTTCTGGAGGCAATAGATGGATCAACTCTATCCACTGGGCTGGGCCTCGTGCGCCAAGGCAATGGATGGGTTCCAGTCCAACCACTACCCTCCCTCCACCTGTCTTCAAAAGTTCCTGGCTGTGAGGGAGCGTCTGGCTCATGTGTGGAGTAGTGGTGCAGTGTGCCATTACCCAACCCCCACCTGTGGCTTGACCCCAGCCCACCCTACCTGTCTCATGAACCCACCCTGGGGAGAGCGTGGCTGGGTGGGGTAGTGGAGGAAAGGAAGGACGAGATAAAGGAGAGAAGAGTAAGACTGGAAGGGGGAGTTAAAGAGGAGAAGGAGGAGAGTTGGAGGATGAGCTCCCCAATTGACCATCATTTACGATAAACTCCCACAATGGGAGGTTGTAATGACCTCCCGACACACTGGAAGGGTCGCAGCCACTGGAACAATGGAATCCAGGCTTGTCAGTAGTTCCAGCAGTCTCCAGACACACTGGAACAGTCGCAGCCACTGGAACACTGGAATCCAAACCTTCCGACACACTGAAATGTTTGCAGCTACTGGAACAGTGGAACCTAGAGTAGTTCCAGCTGCTTTCCAACACGCTGGAACGGTCGCAACCACTGGGACAATGGAATCCAGACCTGGCAACAGTTCCAGCTGCTTCTCAACACACTGGAACAGTCACAGTCACTGGAACATTGGAATCCAAGTTTTGTAATATTTCCAGACGCCTCGTGTTTGGTGTCTGTGGACCCCAACCTTACCTGGAAGCCACGCTCCCTGTAATTGTCAGAAATTAACAACAACCCGTGCAAGAATATTCCAAAGACACGAATGTTATGATTCAGACACGAGCGGTCGTTCTATGTCGTTTCGTGAGCCAGAGACCAAGTTCACGTTCGTGTTACGAAACATAAACCCGAGATGTTTCGTGGCTTTAGATGGACTTCATATACAAGAACTAATGAAAGGTTGTAGCCTGACGATACTACCCCGTGACACTACTACCCCTTGATGTAGCTACCCCCCCTGGTGTAGCTACCCCCTGGTGTAGCTACCCCGTGGTGTAGCTACACCCTGATGAAGTTACACCCTGGTGAAGCTACACCCCCTAATGATTTTATCCTCTAACGATACTGTTCTCTTGTGATACTACCCTCTGATAGCACAACGCCCTAACGAGACTACCCCTTGACGATAACTACCCCCTGACAAGATTACCCCCTGACGATAACTACCCACTGACGATTACCCCCTGACGATAACTACCCACTGACGATTACCCCCTGACGATAACTACCCCTTGACGATAACTACCCCTTGACGATAACTACCCTCTGATGATAAGTACCCTCTGACGATAACTACCCTCTGACGATAACTACCCCCTGACGAGATTACCCCCTGACGATAACTACCCCCTGACGATAACTACCCCCTGACGATAACTACCCCCTGACGAGATTACCCCCTGACGAGACTACTCCCTGACGATAACTACCCCCTGACGATAACTACCCACTGACGAGATTACCCCCTGACGATAACTACCCTCTGACGATAACTACCCCCTGACGAGACTACTCCCTGACGATAACTACCCTCTGACGATAACTACCCCCTGACGAGATTACCCCCTGACGATAACTACCCACTGACGAGATTACCCCCTGACGATAACTACCCCCTGACGATAACTACCCCCTGACGAGACTACTCCCTGACGATAACTACCCTCTGACGATAACTACCCCCTGACGATAACTACCCTCTGACGATAACTACCCCCTGACGATAACTACCCCCTGACGATAACTACCCCCTGACGATAACTACCCTCTGACGATAACTACCCCCTGACGAGTCTACTCCCTGACGATAACTACCCTCTGACGATAACTACCCCCTGACGAGACTACTCCCTGACGATAACTACCCCCTGACGATAACTACCCCCTGACGATAACTACCCCCGACATCACTATCTCCTGACGATAATACACCATACAGAAACTACCCCCAGACTACACCATCCCTGGGAGACTACACCTTGCCTACACACCATCCCTGGGAGACTACACCTTGCCTACACACCATCCCTGGGGAGACTACACCTTGCCTACACACCATCCCTGGGAGACTACACCTTGCCTACACACCATCCCTGGGAGACTACACCTTGCCTACACACCATCCCTGGGAGACTACACCTTGCCTACACACCATCCCTGGGAGACTACACCTTGCCTACACACCATCCCTGGGAGACTACACCTTGCCTACACACCATCCCTGGGAGACTACACCTTGCCTACACACCATCCCTGGGAGACTACACCTTGCCTACACACCATCCCTGGGAGACTACACCTTGCCTACACACCATCCCTGGGAGACTACACCTTGCCTACACACCATCCCTGGGAGACTACACCTTGCCTACACACCATCCCTGGGAGACTACACCTTGCCTACACACCATCCCTGGGAGACAACACCTTGCCTACACACCATCCCTGGGGACTACACCTTGCCTACACACCATCCCTGGGAGACTACACCTTGCCTACACACCATCCCTAGGGGACTACACCTTGCCTACACACCATCCCTGGGAGACTACACCTTGCCTACACACCATCCCTGGGAGACTACACCTTGCCTACACACCATCCCTGGGGGACTACACCTTGCCTACACACCATCCCTGGGAGACTACACCTTGCCTACACACCATCCCTGGGAGACTACACCTTGCCTACACACCATCCCTGGGGGACTACACCTTGCCTACACACCATCCCTGGGAGACTACACCTTGCCTACACACCATCCCTGGGAGACTACACCTTGCCTACACACCATCCCTGGGGGACTACACCTTGCCTACACACCATCCCTGGGAGACTACACCTTGCCTACACACCATCCCTGGGAGACTACACCTTGCCTACACACCATCCCTGGGGGACTACCCCCTGACTACACACCATCCCTGGGAGACTACACCTTGCCTACACACCATCCCTGGGGGACTACACCTTGCCTACACACCATCCCTGGGGGACTACACCTTGCCTACACACCATCCCTGGGAGACTACACCTTGCCTACACACCATCCCTGGGAGACTACACCTTGCCTACACACCATCCCTGGGAGACTACCCACATGTTGATATTAATCCCGGTAATACTACCCCATCTTACTTACCTGTAATAGCCAAAGCTCTGCTGCTGTACCTGGCAAAACACACACACACACACACACACACGCTAGGAATGTACGTCTAGTTGCAGAGGAGATAGTGTCTGGCGACACTTGCAACGGTGAAGTGCTTGTTATGGACTCAACATTGTCTCGAGGGCAATGTGTAGTCTGGGGGAGAGACACGAGTCTTTACAATATACTTTTAATTAAGGCTAAAGTGAGGATGATATTGTGTGAGAGTTAAAGATGTCGCCACTTATCTCCTGGAGTGGGTAGGAGAGAGAGGGGGAGGGGGAGAGAGAGAGAGAGAGAGAGAGAGAGAGAGAGAGAGAGAGAGAGAGAGAGAGAGAGAGAGAGAGAGAGAGGTCATCATCACTGTGCTTACCTAACACAGCTGTGTGATGGTACTCGTGTTGCCCTGTCCCCCCTTCTCAGCCAGTCACCCCTGACAACAGAGGTGTGAGTAACCTGTTACCACCAGCTGCTGACAACAGAAGTGTGAGTAACCTGTTACCACCAGCTGCTGATAACAGAAGTATGAGTATCCTGTTACCACCAGCTGCTGACAACAGAGGTGTGAGTAACCTGTTACCACCAGCTGCTGATAACAGAAGTGTGACCATCCTGTTACCACCAGCTGCTGACAACAGAAGTGTGACCATCCTGTTACCACCAGCTGATGACAACAGAAGTGTGAGTAACCTGTTACCACCAGCTGCTGACAACAGAAGTGTGAGTAACCTGTTACCACCAGCTGCTGATAACAGAAGTGTGAGTAACCTGTTACCACCAGCTGCTGATAACAGAAGTGTGAGTATCCTGTTACCACCAGCTGCTGATAACAGAAGTATGAGTAACCTGTTACCACCAGCTGCTGACAACGTTCCTCTCGCCAGCCGACTGACCCCGAGTGTGAATGGTAACGGATCAATCCAACTTACTACCAGAACGCAACCTCCGGCATGCCAGATCAATTCTTCTTAAAGGAACGGATCAACCGGCATGCCGGATCAATACTTCTTAAAGGAACGGATAAACCGGCATGCCGGATCAATTCTTCTTAAAGGAACGGATCAACCGGCATGCCGGATCAATTCTTCTTAAAGGAACGGATAAACCGGCATGCCGGATCAATTCTTCTTAAAGGAACGGATCAACCGGCATGCCGGATCAATACTTCTTAAAGGAACGGATCAACCGGCATGCCAGATCAATTCTTCTTAAAGGAACGGATCAACCGGCATGCCGGATCAATTCTTCTTAAAGGAACGGATCAACCGGCATGCCGGATCAATTCTTCTTAAAGGAACGGATCAACCGGCATGCCAGATCAATTCTTCTTAGAGGAACGGATCAACCGGCATGCCGGATGAGTCTTTCTCACAAGAACGTAATCCATCGGTATGCCGGATCAATCCATGTTACAAGAACGCCACCTCCGGCATGCCGGTTGAATCCGTCTTACAAGAACGCAACCTTTGGCATGCCTGATTGAATTTCTATCCTGTACCTACTGCCTATGTATGGTACGCCGGGTCAATCGTCTCCGAAGACCCCCTCACCTCTAGCCGTGTCTTAACTACAAGAAGAAGAAGAGGAAGAGGTAATGATAAGAGATAAATTCAAGCTCCGAAACATTGCCTCTGTGACCATCAACAAGATGGGAATTTATGGCGCATTCTGGAGGCTTTTGGGAGAGCTGGGGTGAGGGGGGGGGGGGGGGGGGAGGGAGGGAGGGAAGGTGAGTGGAGAGGAAGAGGAATGGCCCACTCTTCCTCAGTACATTATCAGCCAACAAAACATTTTTTAACATTTTCTCTCCAACCAAAAGTTTCCAGTCTCCCGCCACCTTCCAGCGTTCCAGTCTCCCGCCACCTTCAAGCGTTCCAGTCTCTCGCCTCTTTCCAGTGTTCCAGTTTCTCACCTCTTTCCAGTGTTCCAGTCTCTCACCTCTTTCCAGTGTTCCAGTCTCCTGCCCCCTTCTAGTATTCCAGTCCCCTGCTACCTTCCAGTGTTCCGAGTCCCTTGTCACCTTCAAGTGCTCCAGTCTCCTTCCACCTTTCAGTGTTGCAGTATCCTATGCCATTCCAGTGTGCCAGTCTCCTGCCTCCTTCCTATGTTCCAGTCTCTTGTCATCTTCCAGTGTTCCAGTCTCCTGTCCCGTTCCAATGTCCCAGTCCAGTGCCCCGTTCCAGTGTTCCAGTCTCCTAGCACCTTTCAGTGTTTCCTTTTCCTGCTACTTTCCTATGTTCGTCTACAACCGGCGTATATCTGATGTAAACTCTAAGGAGGGGGACCTTCTAACCCCACAACACACACACACACACACACACACACACACACACACACACACACGCACACACACACCAGCTTGGGCTGGGCTTACGTTGCTAAACTGGGATATTGGTCGACTAGGCCGTTGGAAGCCGTGGCTCGCTGGCCACCTTGTAAAAACTAGTTCAGAGCTTTCTTGAATTTCTCCATTGTACACCCCATTGTGTTCCTGGTGTCCGCAGGCAGCGTGTTGAATGGTCTTGGGCACTGGAAGTCCAAACTCTTTTCTCTTCTTGTGTTTATCGTAACTTTTTCTCGTTTGGGTGTAATATTCTACCGAGTCTTCCATGCCTGTTGTGCCTACGTGGACATTAATATGGGTGAGATGTGAGCCAAGCCTTTTTAGGATATCCTAAATGGATCTGATGATACACCTGTCCAGTCTTCATTCCAGTGACCAAATATGTGATCTTAGTGATCTTTTTTTTTTTTCAATTTTCCAAAAGAAGGAACAGAGAAGGGGGCCAGGTGACGATATCCTTCAAAGGCCCAGTCCTCTGTTCTTAACGCTACCTCGCTAACGCAGGAAATGGCGAATAGTATGAAAGAAAAGGAAAGAAAGTCGTTCCAAGTAGTTCAAATCCTTTAGCACGTCAATATGGGCAGTCAAGGATCTTTCAACACTTCTCTGACAATTTGCCTACCTTATACAGTGACGTCAGTGAATAACAATATTTTCTTCATGATAGTATTAGCACCTGAAGAACGTCATCATTGCTTTTCCTCTCTTGTTTTGGAGGTCCGTATGATCCATCTTAACATCCCCTCCTCCTGGAGGAGACAATGGTTGCCCCTGTCTTGTGTGCTGATGGTAAGGTCCTCATGAGACATTATAGCGCCGAGGTCTTGCGTATAGTTCAGTCAGGATATGACGGCACCTGTGTGTCCCTCTGGTATTTTGTAACGCTCTTAATCTTCTTCGTTTTCCACATAGTGGAGGAATGGGAAGATCACCCAAGTGAAAAGCATTTTGTTCTCGCTCGCCCAGTGGCGGCAGACTTGTTGAAGTCTGCTTTGTTCTTTCTCAGCGTCTTCTCCTCACGACATTTTCTGATCTTATCGGAAAGTATGATATGAAACTATGATTCATGTCCGTGTCATTATCAGAGATGAGAATGAAGAATAAATGAAGCACAAGTGCACTTCCTTGTGGGAAATGAGCCTTTCACAGTGAACGCCCTGGAAATTGCCGGATTTACATGTAATCTATCAGTTAAAGTCTTCAGCCACCTTCCAGTATTCCAGTCTCCTATCATCTTCCAGCATTCCAGTCTCGTGCCACCTTCCAGTGTTTTAATCTCATACAGCCTTCCAGCGATCCAGTTTTCTACCATCTTCCAGCGTTTCAGTCTCCTGCCACCTTCCAGCGTTCTAATCCCGTGCCACCTTCCAGTGTTCCAGTCTTCTACCACCTTCCTGTCATCTTCCAAAATTTCAGTCTCCACCACTTTCCAGTGTTCCAGTCTCATACCACCCTCCAATATTCCGTCCCCACAGCAGACTGCCACAATGGTCTACGCTTGTCCGTCCGTACTTTCAGTTCGTCAATACGCACGCCCATGTTTCGTACGTCCAACAGCAGCACCAAGACCCAGTTAACCCAGGCCAGGAGCCACCAAGACCCAGTTCACCCACGCCAGCAGCCAC